>NC_140181.1:69518077-69716237 GCF_963971535.1 Notolepis coatsorum
GCAAACAAAATAAATGGACAAGAGAAAAAGAAATCTTAATTTGGTCAGTATTGTCATTTGGACAAGCAAAGCCATTACTTTAAGTTGCAGGCAAGAAAGACAAGTCTGTCCACTGTCTCTGGTTTTAAAACTGCCCTGTTGCAGGTAAAAAAAAAAAAAAAATCAGATTTTTTTTAATTTCGATATTCGATATCGATTATTAAAATATATCGCGATATTTATCGTTATCGTTATATCGCCCAGCCCTACAACAGACTGTGTTGAGATTTGAGCTTCCAGGAAAGATTCTCTAAACTTTGTATAAAGATACAACTAAATGTAGCTGAAACGTTGAAAAAAATAAATGCACTTGGTCATTAACACATCCACCGCCGGAAACGCTTTAAAACGCTATTGCCCGCCATGCTTTGACCGCCAGACCACGCTGTACAGCGATATTGAGATCAATATTTAATTTTTTTGCCATGGCATTCATAATTCATATATACACCTCCGGCGCTGCAGCTGGACCCTACGGCTCAATACAATGACGGCTCAATACCACCGCCTGGTGGATGGTCGGGAGAGTTACACTGGTAAACAGGATATGGCTGCCGTGCGTCGATTAAATTCATCCGGCCGTCAGATATTGTCGCAAGGCTCCCGACAGACACTATAGTACATATCGATCGCTTTATAAACGTAATAATCGATATGATTTCGGCGTTTATTGCGACATACAAACCGGAAATGGACCTAGGCGATCGACGTCCTATACCTGGGATCTTTCACCGCCAGTCTCATTGACGCACGGTAAGAGGACGCTGACGCTATTTTCAGCCCAATTGTTTATTTATTTCACTGCAAACCGATCTGATCAATATATAACCCATACTACATAAAGCATTTACTGACGATCACGGAATTATAAACGACCCCCCCCCCTTTCATCCGCGCATGATGACGCATAACGTATAGGATCATTTACAGTTGAATTTTTTAATATAGCGTGTATCGGGAATAAACGGCAATTGATAATCTATATATGCGTTTATGCCTATAACTCACGTTCTATGAATTACTGCAGAAAACGATAAAAACATACTTATATTCTAGAAGGTATTTTTGTATGAATCTATGAATGAAAAAGTATAACGTTCCTACATCCTGAACGATAGATAATCGATGTTGAATGGGCCATAGTAATGTCAATTTAGCAATACAATTTAAAAAGTTATAGCCCTGCAAAGAAGGTGAACATCTCCATAGGCTTAGAGTGGTGGCAGTGAGCCTGCATTGATGGATAGAACCAGTGGCAGGGAATGTGTTAAAGGTGCTATACAGCAGATAACATTCAGCCACTATATGTCACACTAGAGCACCAGCATTTAATTTATCCAATCAGGTGCATTTTACATGGGGAAGTAGGAATTAGGGAGGGGATACATGCCTGCAACATGTAAACAACAATATTAATTTTGGACCCGCAAAAATGTTTTAAATTATTAATTCATTAATCAATAATATTTTGGGGGGGAAAGCAATACTTTTATTCCATACCTTTCTAAAAGCTGTGGATGTAAAAAAAATAATAATAAGAAGATTACTCTACATTAACATTTTATCTATAGCACCATTCATAATTTTACTAGTCACCATTATTATTTTCAACAGTAGGTGAAATTCTACAAAAACACTACATAAATCTCTCAACAACAACCAATGTATTAATCAATCAACAGTCACTCAGACTCCCCCTCCCTCCACAGGCCACAGAGGAGAAGGAGGAGATGGAAGAGCTCCAGGCCTACAACCGCCGACTCCTCCACAACATCCTGCCCAAGGATGTTGCCGCCCACTTCCTTGCTCGTGAGCGGCGGAACGACGAGTTGTACTACCAGTCCTGTGAGTGCGTGGCCGTCATGTTCGCCTCCATCAGCAACTTCTCAGAGTTCTACGTGGAGCTGGAGGCCAACAACGAGGGGGTGGAGTGTCTCCGGCTGCTCAACGAGATCATCGCCGACTTTGATGAGGTGAGAGGAAGGGTGAACTCCATTAGCTGCCATGGTAATCGACACAAAGTTTTACCTTAAAAAATATATATTACAATAATAATTTAAGTTTGTTGTTGTGTGACTCGAATATTTGCCTAGATTAAAGGAACACGCCAACATGTTGGGAAATTAGCTTATCGTCTTCTCCAGAGAGAGACAAGAACATAGATACCAGTTTACTCTCTGTGCGTTCAGTAGAAGGCTATCTGGCTGCACGTTAGCCTAGCTTAGCACAATGAATGGAAGTGGACAGTGCCGGTTAGCCTTCGGGAGAGGTGTTAGTTGGACAATGCCTAGGCTAACCGGCACTGTCCGCTTCCATTCATTGTGCTAAGCTAAGATAGCTTTCTACTGAACACACGGAGAGGAAACTGGTATCTATCTTCTTGTCTCTCTCTGGAGAAGACGGTAAGTTAATTTCCCAAAATGTTGGCGTGTTCCTTTAACATAACAAAATGCTTATGGAAATAATCATGAATATTCATTTAGAAAACTAGGTCTTCTCAGTCAAGCACATTTCTATCTTGAAAACTTTCTGAAAACGTATCTTCCTGACAGCGTCCATCTGCTTCGATGCATTGAAACTGCAGATACAGGAAGAGTGAGGCAGTAGTGTAGACATACTATATCACTGTTTGACAGACCAAAAGGAAATGGTAATCAAGAGTGCTGGGTGTGTGGGGCAGAGCCAATGGAAAATGATCATTAGTAACTTGCTGTTCAGTCTGCAGTCAATTGATCCTGATTTGCTTGCTTCGCTCCGCCATCTCTTAATAAGATGCTGTTGTCCTTGAATGCACTTGTCATAATTGTCCTTGACTTGCCGTTCCAATTCTCATCCGACGCTGATTGCCGCTCCTCAGATCATCAGCGAGGATTGTTTCCGTCAGCTGGAGAAGATCAAGACCATAGGTTCCACCTACATGGCGGCGTCCGGCCTTAATGACTCCACCTATGACAAGGAGGGCCGCTCTCACATCCTGGCCCTGGCCGACTACTCCATGAGGCTGAGGGAACAGATGAAGTACATCAACGAGCACTCCTTCAACAACTTCCAGATGAAGATAGGTAAGTGGAGCAAATTATGGAGTAATGATGGCCTACAGCAGTCGCCATGTTTTTGAACATGATTGATTGATTTTTTTTTTTTTTCATGCTCTCAATGTGCTCAACCCACATGGGCTTATAAGACACCACACATACAATTGCAATGAATAAACAGAAATTACCACACAGACGAAATGCTTTGTCTCCTATCCCAAGCCTGACTAATCAAATTCGCTACAAAAAAGCCCCACGCCTCAAACACAACTCAAGTCTTTCATAATCATCCAATCAAAAGAAACTTATAGAGATAGAATACAATACTTTTCTTAAATAATCATGTAAAGGACAATGAAAGATAAAATGCATCTCGTTTTACAATCTCTGCCAAATCACATAACAAACCATGTTGTTTCTATGGCAAATGGTATGTACCTGAACATAAATTGTGCACAAAACGATCTTTGACGTTTGGATAGATTTGTCTCTGGCTCTGAATTATAATTATTCGTAAAGGAACGTGTCAAACATTATGGGTAATGCACATATCGTCTTCTCCAGAGTCAGACAAGAAGATAGATACCAATTTCCTCTCTGTGTTTAGTAGAAAGCTATATGGCTGCAAACTAACCTTGCTTAGCACAAATTAATGGAAGTGGATACAGACCAGCTAGCCTAGCTGTTGGTCAAAAACACCTGAGTTTTAAGTTTGACTAACTGATTCGTATCCACTTCCATTAATTTGTGCTAAGCTAGACATACCTTGCAGCCGGATAGCTTTCTACTGGACGCACAGAGAGGAAATTGGTATCTATCTTTTTGTCTGACTCTGAAGAAGACCGTAAGTGCATTTCCCATAATATTGGCGTGTTCCTTTAATGAGTCAATGTGCTCTTAAAGGTGTTGTAATTGGCATATTTTTGTTAAAACAAGTGTTAAATAGCTCTACAGTGCATCCGGAAAGTATTCATACCCCTTCACTTTTTCCACATTTTGTTATGTTACAGCCTTATTCCAAAATGTATTAAATAAAAGAAATTACTCAAACTTCTACACACAATACCCCATAATGACTAAATGAAAAAAGATTTTTAGAATTTTTTGCAAATGTATTAAACATTTTAAGATTTAATATCACATGTACATAAGTATTCACACCCTTTGCTATGACAAACATTTTTGCTCAGGTCCATCCTGTTTCCTCTGATCATCCTTGAGATGTTTCTACAACGTGATTGGAGTCCACCTGTGGTAAATTCAATTGATTGGGCATGATTTGTAAAGGCACACAACCCTTCTATATAAGGTCCCACAGTTGACGGTGCATGTCGGAGAACAAACCAAGCCATGAAGTCCAAGGAATGGTCTGTAGACCTCCGAGACAGGATTGTATCGCGGCACATATCTGGGGAAGGGTACAAAAATTATTCTGCAGCATTGAAAGTGCCAACGAGCACAGTCGTCTCATCATTCGCAAATGGAGGAAGTTTGGAACCACCAGGACTCTTCCTAGAGCTGGCCGCCTGGCCAAACTGAGCCAGCGGGGAAGAAGGGCCTTGGTCAGGGAGGTGACCAAGAACCTGATGGTCACTCTGACAGAGCTCCAGTGTTCCTCTGTGGAGATGGGAGAACCTTCCAGAAGGACAACCATCTCTGCAGCACTCCACCAATCAGGCCTTTATGGTAGAGTGGCCAGACGGAAGCCACTCCTCAGTATAAGGAACATGACAGCCTGCATGGAGTTTGCCAAAAGGCACCTAAAGGACTCTCAGACCATGAGAAACAATATTGTCTGGTCTGATGAAACCAAGATTTAACTCTTTGGCCTGAATGCCAAGCGCCATGTTTGGAGGAAATCAGGCACCGCTTATCACCTGGTCAATACCATCCCTACAGTGAAGCATGGTGGTGGCAGCATCATGCTGTGGGGATGTTTTTCAGCGGCAGGGACTGGGAGACTAGTCAGGATCAAGGGAAAGATGAATGCAGCAATGTAGAGAGAGATCCTTGATGAAAACCTGCTCCAGAGCGCTCTGCACCTCATACTGGGGTGAAGGTTCACCTTCCAACAGGACAACGACCCTAAGCACACAGCCAGGATAACAAAGGAGTGGCTTCAGGACACGTCTGTGAATGTCCTCGAGTGGCCCAGCCAGAGGCCAGACTTGAACCCGATTGAACATCTCTGGAAAGATCTGAAAATGGCTGTACACCGACGCTCCCATCCAACCTGATGGAGCTTGAGACAATCTGCAAAGAAGAATTGGAAAAACTGCCCAAAAATAGGTGTGCCAAGCTTGTAGCATCATACTCAAGAAGACTTGAGGCTGTAATTGATGCCAAAGGTGCTTCAACAAAGTATTGAGTAAAGGGTGTGAATACTTATGTACTTATCCATTTATAAATTAGCAAAAAATTCTAAAAAACCTTTTTCACTTTGTCATTATTGGGTATTGTGTGTAGAATTTGAGGGGGGGCGGATATTTAATCCATTTTGGAATACAGCTGTAACATAACAAAATGTGGAAAAAGTGAAGGGGTATGAATACTTTCCGGATGCACTGTACATTCAAAGAGCCAGCACTGATATAGAGGGTTTGGTCAGTAACATGGGTCTCCCAGTCCCTCCTCTCTGCAGTAAACCGAAAATAGATTTTCTGGTATCCCTTCCCACTTTATCCAATCAGAGAGAACCCTAGATATTTTTACTTATTTCAAGAAATCTTGCCAAGCCAAATTAGCTTACTACACTGGTAGATTATTTTACTTTCTTTTTTTAATGGTCACCATTTTTGGAGTGTGAAGCTCTGTCTCCTGATTGGATAAAGTGGGAACAGGATACCAGAACATTTATTTTGTGTTTACTGCAGAGCGGAGGGACTGGGAGACCCATATGTTACTGACCAGACAATCTATATGTCTATATGTATGATGGCTGTTGTAGAGTGTAGAGATATTTAAAAAAAATTAACATATACACTTATTTTAACAAAATAAAATTACCACTTACAGCACCTTTTAATATTGGTTTATACCAAACGTCTACAGACCATCTTTATATACTGTATAAGGAATAATTTACTCTGAATGTCCTGAATATCACACTGTAACCAAACCATAACCTCATGTTTTGGGTGAGGAGCCCTTTTCTTTGTTGGAGACATACTAATGGTCTAGTTTGTTGATTCCAGTGTTTGAGATTTATAATTTATGATTTTATTAGTATCCCCATTAACTGATGCAAAACATCAGCTACTCTTCCTGGGGTCCACACATAACATATAAACATGACAACAGATAAGACATTTAAAGACAAGCAACCAAGTGGTATTAAAAATCAGAAAGTGACAATATACTTTCTATCAAACATATTACTATACATACCGCATTTCTAATCATATGGAATCATACATAGTACAATACACATTACATACAGTAACAGTATATATTAATATGCACTCAATTCACAAGCAGTGAGAAACCATATACATTACATATACTGTAAACTCTTCATTTCAACCCGATTCATAGGCACTTGATACAAAGTAAACTCTTACTATGATAATGTGGTGTGATGCAGGTTTGAACATGGGGCCGGTGGTAGCAGGCGTTATTGGCGCCAAAAAGCCTCAGTACGACATCTGGGGGAATACGGTAAACGTGGCGAGCCGGATGGACAGCACCGGAGTACCAGACTACATTCAGGTACCACACATACTACCTCGATGAGAAAAGCAGTATGCAGTCCTGCATGTTAAGTGGATTTTGGAACCCTAGCCGTATTTCCTACTTACCAGTGATTGATTGATTGATTGATTGAACATTTTATTAACAGATTGCAGAATGGGTACAATACAGTACGGCTCAATACACACAATTGTTAAGGGGATGCAGACCAGAGAAAGACTTTCGTCTTGTTTACATCAGGGTCCCCCATTTTCAATTCATAATGACATTTATGACATACACGACATACAGATATACAGATATATATTATGACATTTATGACATACACGAAATACAGATATACAGTACTGTTACATTTATGACATACAAGATATACAAATATACAGTACTGTTTAACGGAGATCCTAAAAGAAAATATATACATTCGAGGGGGAAGAAACTGAACATTAGGAGGGGGGTCGGATGAGGGGGGGGGGGGGGGGGGGGGCGGTTGGACATTTACGGGGGCCAGTTTCGAATTGCAGCCTCCCGTAGGTGCTCTTTGAGGGCGGTTTTGAAGGTGGGTAGGTATTCACATTTTTTTACGGTTGTGGGTAGGGCGTTCCATATTGTTGTGGCATAATTGCGAAACGTGTTTAGTCCTTTGTTTGAGCAGAATCTGGGTTGAACATGATTTGTGGAACTCCCTCTGGTGTTGTGGTAGTGGAATTCACTGACCTTTGGGAAATATTTCGACAGTAGTGTATCTTGTAGACCAGGCTCATTGCAAGCTGCTGTACTCTGTCGTCTACTCTAAGCCATCCTAGGATGTCAAAATGGGCGGTTGGACATTTACGGGGGCCAGTTTCGAATTGCAGCCTCCCGTAGGTGCTCTTTGAGGGCGGTTTTGAAGGTGGGTAGGTATTCACATTTTTTTACGGTTGTGGGTAGGGCGTTCCATATTGTTGTGGCATAATTGCGAAACGTGTTTAGTCCTTTGTTTGAGCAGAATCTGGGTTGAACATGATTTGTGGAACTCCCTCTGGTGTTGTGGTAGTGGAATTCACTGACCTTTGGGAAATATTTCGACATGTACATGGGTATCTTAGTGGTGTAGTGTATCTTGTAGACCAGGCTCATTGCAAGCTGCTGTACTCTGTCGTCTACTCTAAGCCATCCTAGGATGTCAAAATGGGCAGGGGTGAGGTGGGTTTTAGGAGTAAGGTCAAGCAGTAGTCTGACCAGTTTGTTTTGTGATGTTTGTAGTCTTGTTTTTAGTGCCTTTGAGGTGCTTTGGTACCATGAGGTGCAAGCATAGTCGTAGTATCCTCCTGTTAGAGTCTTCAGGGTATTCTTGCTTACCAGAGAGGAGATCCGGTACAAGAATCTTGTTCGTTGGTTGACTTTTTGTCCGTTTACCTCCACCATCTGTGCTCTTCCCTCCAGGTAGGATTGCATCCAGCTCACTGATGAACTATCAAAAAAAACAATTGCTTTTAGCTTGTCAATCAGAATGGAGTGATTGACAGTGTCCACCTCTTGTTTGATGTGGTCGTTCAAATAGAAAAGGCATGTGTCAGTGGAGTGGGATGTTCTGAAGCCAGATTGGAATTCGTAGATTTGCTTTTTTTCCGCTAGGTACTTTTCGACCTGTTCGTAGACTATTTTTTTCATGACTTTCGAGATGGAGGTAAGAATAGAAACAGGGCGGTTGTTGCCTGGGTCTAATTTGCTGCCTTTTTTTGTGCAGGGAGGTCACTCTCGCAATTTTGAAGTCTTTGGGGATGTATCCCTGTTTTATGGAGAAGTTTATTATGTGGGTGATGGCGGCTGCTGAGTCTCTGAGGAATTTGGAGGGGATATTGTCATGGCCAGTGGCCTTGTTAGGTTGAAGGGCGTTCAGTTTTTTTAGCACCTCATCTGTTGTTACCATTTTGAGTTTGATAGACTCCGTTCTTAGCACAATCCATGCGGTTTGCTCATACTAGCGCTGGCTAGTTAGCCACAAACCAATGCAAGGTCAATTGGGTCAAGTTCCTGTCTGTACAAGCTGACAGAGGCTCGAAATAATGTAATTTACTCCACAGTGCTCACAAAGTAGATTTCAGTTATTCTCTGTCATCTTGTACAAACAGGCGCTTGTCCCCATTGACTGTGCTTTAGTTTGTGGCTAACTAGCTGGAGCTAGTATGAGGAACAGCATGGATTGTGCTGAGAATGGACTTTACAGATCAACATCATCATTGGTAAGTAGGAAATGGGGCTCGGGTTCCAGTTCCCGAATTATCCTTTTAAGTAGCATGTTTCTCAGAGTATTAGTGATCTGGTATGAGTGTTAGCGTTCTGTTCAGATTTGAGGGATACTGAAATGATCACAATCAAGACAATGCTGCCATCTGCTGTACATCTTGTATTACTGCAAATTTTAATGGCCTTCGCCTGGGTATGTTAAACAACCAGCTCTAATTTCCATCTTTTCTACTCCATTGTCTATCTTTCATGTAATCCTTTAGTCACAGTCCCATAGAGGCGTAGCAGCAGGTGTGCAGTTAGGGGGCTCACATTGTTTATCATAGCGGGAGTGTTGAGTGTCTCTGTCACGGTTTCGGGTATCAAGTGTCCATGTCCCCCCTCCCCTCCAGGTGACCACAGACCTGTACCACGTGCTGGCCGACCGGGGCTACCAGCTGGACTGTCGGGGGGTTGTCAAGGTGAAGGGGAAGGGGGAGATGACCACTTACTTCCTCACAAGCGGTCCCCAGGGCAGTTAGCGAACCGGTCAGCGGGCCGTGCGTCATCGCGACTCCCCTACTGCACTGACCAGAAGGAGACCAGGGAGAGACTGAGAGTGGTCCACTCTCATTTGTCATTTGAAGGTTTTTTGTTTTGTTCTTCTTTCTCCCCAAGCTGCTTGAAAGATGATGAAGACCAGTTGCCTTAGAAGGAAGTTACTGAACACATAAAGGCTATGTGTTTTGTTTTTGTTATTTTGTTTTTTCATTTGTGAGCTACGGTACAAGTGCTTCGGAGTCGCATTCGGAGTCATTATTTATTTTCATGTGGATGGATTTTTGTTGTTGTTGTTCTTGATGACCTTGTAACAAAACTATATTATGTAAAAGAAATAAAACATATGCAAGGATAACATGAAGGATGAAAATGACCAAAGAACAAATGTTTGATATGAAAGACCATGACTAGATAAGTCTAGCGACACTATTAACGTCTGCAGACCAAAACTGTAAAACCTTGAGTTATTTATTCATCTGTTTTTTTGTGTTTTTTATTTTCATTTTAATCTTTTCACTTTTGAAACAAAGGCCACAGTAACGTCTCTGTCGTTGATAGGGGCGTACACTTCATTTGTTTTGGACTTGATATACTCTTGAAGGAGAACAAACACACACACACACACACACACACACACACAGAACAGCAGCCTTGGCTTGATGTGTCCTTATCAGGGCCTTCCATTGTCTCTTTCAGCTGGAGATTAACCACAGTATGGACACAAGGTTGTGTGGTGTTCACTGACATGTACTTTGATTGATCGATTGATTGATTATGTACTTGCTCCCTGTAAATGTATTTTTGGTACAAGCCTAAACAAAATTGAGGTTGAAGGAAAAATTGTTGCATTGGTACCATGGTACTGGAGTGAGATTGTTTTAACTGTTACGGAAAGTTTTATATGTTTGTTTGTGTGTGTGCGTGTGTGTGTGTGTGTGTGTGTGTGTGTGCGTGCGCGTGCGCACGCATGTATGTATGTATGTATGCTTGTGCGTGACTGTGAGCGTACATAACTGAATGCTGTTCTTTAATCTTTAAAGGGGCATAACTTTTCACTGTGAGGTTTTTATGATACTGTATGACAAATGCTTTCTTGCCAAACTGATTGCTGCAAGGCATGTTTTATATTCTACTTTGGGAGCTGTGTGTCCATTCCTGGTTTGTCACGGCAGTTGACTATTTGAAAATAATCTCATCTTTGTCATGCCTTTTTATCGGACTGTGATTCTGATTTAACTTCATTCCAACATAATAACTCAAAAGGCCTGAACTTTATTTTGGATCGTGTTACGAAGTGTAAACACAACATACACCGGTTGTCCTGGAGGTACAATATTTACCCCTGTTCTGGGATAAAGTTGTATGCATTTTCTGTCTGTTCACAAGTATTGCCTTGAGATTATGCAATTCCAAGGTTTGGGTGCTTTATCGCACTGATGATAGAAGCTGACAGTATTTGACAGTATCTGGTAGTATTTGGCACATGGAGGCTTGTTACCCCCCCCCCCCCCCCCCACCCCCAAATTCTTTATTATAATACTAATGAATGTAAGTCTGATGATGACATCCATGTCCAATGGTGACTCTACTACTGACAGATGAAGAAAACCACTTATATTGCCAGTACAGTTAAAGGAAGGGGCCGAATCACTGTATCATGTGAAGTGGAGGTCAAATAATGATTTGACTTCAGGTTTTGTCAGGAAAAAAATTAAGGTATATTTTACATTACAGCATGACATTACAGTAAACCCTTGTCGCTTTGACAGTACTTTGGATAAACGATGGACCGTGGTGGTATATATGTGCTCCTCCCCGTCTGCCTCTTCTTTCTTGGTCCGAGCCAAATGCAGCCTCGCACGGGAGGCGACGGGGTTCTACTTGTATTTTACTGTCCTTTAAGAAGAAAAGTCAACTAAATATTTTTCTCCTTTTTTTTCATAAAAAAAGATTATTGGCAGAATTTCAGAAATGGTACGCTGGTTTGATTTCCCCTGGGATAAGAAATCAATAAATGGATGTTTTGCATTAATCGTGATTGTTTGGTTTGTTATTTATTTTGTTGGTGCCTTCCTGGGTCTGTATAAGGGTGCAATGAGGAAGGCCAGAGATGATCGCCATGGAGTACCATGGTTAAAACCTCTGTTTTTAGGACCACATGCACTCTGTATTGCCACAACCTTTAAAAAAAAATGTTTTGGCGACATCTATTGGTCATGATTGATAAGTGGTCATTGCTGTTGCATTTTTTTTTACCTATATTTAACCAGATAAAAAGCATCGAGACCAAATCTAATTTACAATTCTGACCTGACCAAGAAAGCAGCAACGTTTCCACGGAGAACAACACAACAAAAAGCAATCACTACATTGTGCACATTTGGAACAATAAAAAACCAGGGTACTTTACTTATTACTACATGAGCAACTGGTGGTAAGGACCTCTGATAACTTCCATTTAAAACTGGCTAAAGGAACAAGTGCCATCAGTTTGAGGCTTGACTGAAGGTCATTCCAAGACCAAGGACCTAAATTAAAAAGACTCCTTTTTCCAGCCTCAGTCCGCACAGCAGGTACCTGGAACCGTATCCAGGCACTGGATCTGAGGTTGAAAGAGTCGCAAACTCGTAAAAATCTGGCACATATATACAGTGGTAGTTTGCCTAAAATGGCTTTATACAATCAAATAAACCAGTGCTGCATCCTGTGCATAGTAAGTAAGGACCATCCATTTACATTTAGTCATTTAGCTGACCATCCAGTTAGGCTATACAGTGTGCAATGATGAGTCCTATAGGGTGCATTATTTGGTATATATCTCAGCGCAGCATGGTAGAGTGGGTCAAGTTTGGCCAAAACAGTGGGACAGGCAAATCTATAGACTGTGTCACCGTAGTTAAGCTGGGACAGGAATAAGCCTGAGGCTGAGACCAACCTTTTACGAGAATAAATTGAAGAACAACCTTTAAGTCTGTAAAGGAAATTTCAGTTTCTTAGTTAGGGCTTCAATATGATGTTTAAAGTTTAGATTTCTGTCCAGCCAAAAGCCCAGATATTTGTATGTATCGACAAACTCAACAGAGACACCATCAAGGGTGTCAATGGAGAGGCAAGAGGACACAGACTTAGGAGCAAAAAGCATCACTTTGGTTTTCTTACCGTTCAGTTTAAAATCAAGAAGCGCATGCTGTAGTGTGATCAAATCTGATTTTAGATTGGAAACGGCAATATCCAGAGAAGGAGCACATGAGTATACAATAGTGTCATCAGCATACAGGTTCAAAATTGCATCCGATTACAAATATTGTTTACATATAGTAAAAAGAGAAATGGCCCCAAAATAGAGCCCTGTGGAACTCCCTTGTTGTATTGACTTGCTTTGCATCTTGAATATTCATGCTAATTAGGCGGCTGGGTGGCGCAGCGGACATTGCGCTCGTCACCAACGCAAGAGACACCGGGTTCGACTCTGGCTGTCGGCGTTGCCTCCGGCTTGGGCCAGTCGTCATACTAACTCAATTGGCTTAGCGGGTGGAAGTCGATGGGTGGTAATCTGGACCTTGTGGACAGCAACTCCTACAGGTCGGTTGGGGACGCCTGCACAGCAGAGACAGGAAATGGCGGGGGTAGTGTGAGCCTCCTACACGTTACACCTCACCAATGAGAGTCCGCGCTGGCAGGTGAAAAGATGTGACAGGCTGCCAAGTCAAGTCAAGAGTTTTATTTGTCACGGCATACACGTATACAATGAAATGCGGGTGGTCTTGCCCGCAACGATGTGCAATACAGTGGTACAACATATAATAGAATCCAATAAAAACAACATTGTGCAATAAACAGGTAACAGGTAACATGGTGTGACATCTCGGTATCTGTACATAGTTATTTACAGAGCATATAGGACATGCTAGGTAGCTTTGGTAGTGCAATACACTGTTACTGTTGTTATACTGCCTCCTCGTGTATCGGAGGGGACACGTGATGCAAGGCTTCTATCCTCCCTACAACCGGCCAGTGGGGGACATATGCGAGCAATGTTCAAGACAGGGGAGGGGAGAATTGGCACAGCGGGTAATTGGGATGGGAGAAAAATAGAAAAAGTGGAACAAAAAATATATATATATTCATGCTAACTACTGAGTTAGTCTTCTTTTTTTTTTGATCCACTTTTTCTCCCATTTTCTATATTTTCTCCCATCCCAATTTCGTATCATCCAATTCAACCCTCCCCTGTCACGGACGCTGTTTCTTGCCTCCCACAAGCCGGCTGCAATGTGGACTAAGTCATACATAGCACAAGTCCCCTCCGGTACTTGAGGTAACAGCAGTCGCATCTTTTCACCTGCGCAGCTCGATCTCTCAGTGGCGAGGAGTAACGCGTGGGAGGCTCACGCTGCCCCCGACACTTCCTGATTCTACTGCGCAGGCGCACCAACCGACCTGTAGGAGTCGCTGTCCACAACGCCCGATCCCCACCCATCAGTTTCCCACCCCCTAATACGGCCAATGTGTATTAGTACGGACGACCAGCTAAACTGAAAGCAAATGTGGAGCGCTGGGCTCGAACTGACGAGCCCAGCGTCTCCAGCGTTTTGTGGCGAGCGCCTTGCCCACTACGCCACGTAGCCGCCCGGCTACTGAGTTAGTCTTCTATTAATTCCAAACGAACTTCCGTTGCTGATGTTGACACAATACACACCACTTCCTGTGTGTCGGATGATTTTCCCAGGAATGTCCTACCAGACACCACCATTTAGAACAGCCAAGAACAGCAAATGTAAAAGTTTGAACTGGTTATAGGTAATCACTATTGTGTTATATCGGGGTGTAAAAAGTACCCAGAAATTATACTTAAGTGAAAGTATGGGTAC
Organism: Notolepis coatsorum; assembly: GCF_963971535.1. NCBI lineage: Eukaryota > Metazoa > Chordata > Actinopteri > Aulopiformes > Paralepididae > Notolepis > Notolepis coatsorum. Next base: position 69,532,482 of record NC_140181.1, read on the forward strand.
CGTCTCAAAATCGTACTCAAGTAAAAGTCAGAGTATCTGGCTAAAAATACACTTGAGTAAAAGTAAAAAAGTTTCTATTTTTAAATGTACTTAAGTACTAAAAAGTAAAAGTAAAAACCTTTTTTCTGACTGTCTATTCTTCTGATAGCAGGTGTTTAATCAAAGATCCCTGCTTTCTAGTCTTCCACAAGGACCAATCAGCATGGGTATGGGCGGGTTCATTTTCCATTGATGGGGATTTGATTGGCTGTTTTTAAATGAAGTTAGTTCGGCCAGAGAAACAAATATACTAATTAAAATCGTTGGACCTGCGAGATTTGTACTTTGTACTTTGTACCTGCATGTAAGGAGTAAAACGTATGTTTTTTTTCCTCTGAAATGTAATTGAGTAAAAGTACAAGTATACAAACCTAATAATACTTGAGTAAAGTACAAATCCCCAAAAACAGTACTTAAGTATTGTAACAAAGTACAATTACTCAAGTACTTTACACCCCTGGTTATATATCAACAATAGAGAGTGGCAACATAGACATTTATGTATATGAGATTATTACTTCAAAATATCTTAGGTGAAGTAGGCCTAATAAGTATATATTTACAGTCAGGGTAATTAAAGAAATGCAGAAGGCCATATCATCTCCTAGTATTTTTCTTCATTATTTAACTATTTGATTTATATTTCATTGTGAATTGTTGGCTATGCAGTCATAGATCATAGTTATATGTTAATTTGTACAGTGTATTTGATAAGATAATTGGAGTTCTGCCCCAACTGTAGATATGTCAATTATAGTAAATCGTCTCTAGGACAGTGAAAGCCTGACACCTTCCTCAATAATGGACTAAAAAACCAACAGCATTATTTTGTCAATTGTATGTAAATTCTTTTTTAATCACTATTTTTTAAACAAATTTGTATACAATGTGTTACACAACATGACCTAATTCATGGCTGTATAATGTTCCCTTTAATTTAGATTTCACATCAATCAGCAGTCTGCAATCAAGATTTCTTCCAGTGACGGTAACTGGAGAAGCCCGATAGTCAGAGCGTCTCCTTTGGCGCGCGCTTCTCCATTTCTGAATAAATCAGTCTACAGTTTCAACACGGCGACATTGTTGTATATAGTTTTTAATTGCTTTCCCATTAATAATGAATTTCTGTTGATGTAATGAGTTAACTTACAGTATTCTATGGTGATCATTAATTAAGCCATATGAATTCTGCTTTCACCAAATGACTAATACATGATGGCACATGGGACGACGTCGACAATCATTAGCCCCTTTCGTGACTGATGCACCGAGTGAATCCCCTCAATTAACCCATAATTAACTCGCGAAACACTCGTTCTACAAGTATGGCAGAGAGTAGAGACATTTCAAATTTGTTTCTCTGTCCGAAACCCTCGCAACTACCTTTGTTACACCCCACAGGGGCGTAGCTGGGGGGGGGGTAGCTTAGGATGATTCCAAGGGCCCAGCTCTGGGGGGGGGGGGGGGGGGGGGGGCCAAAAAAAAAAAATTTTTTTTTTTTTTTACTAGACATCACTCAGGTGTATTATTGATGCTCTCATTGATACTATGTTTGTTTCTGAAGTGTGTGTGTGTGTGTGTGTGTGTGTGTGTGTGTGTGTGTGTGTGTGTGAGAGATATATATAGAGAGAGGGGGGGCTTTGGTAGACTATTGCATTGGTCCATTCATTGAAGATGAACGCAATGCGACATCCTTTACTAGGCTCACCCACCAACAGTGCAGGTGCTGAACTGCTGATCCGAATGTATATGGTAAAAACCATATTATGCGTTTTCATCAATAAAAAAATGGCAAAAAAAATCCGCTTACGCGTGCTCGCATTCACTGGGGGCCTACAAATACATCCTTTCATGGGGCCCAGAATCTGGAGCTACACCCCACCTACTACCCAACCTCCTCCAATGTACAGTTTCTTCGTCAAATGTATATACTCTCTTTTTAGACTATTTTTGTATCACAAACAGTACTGTATTTGTAAATCTGGTACGTCATAAATGTCTAGCAGTATACTGTCTATCATATATGTATGTCATTATTATGAATTGAAAATGGGGGACCCTGATGTAAACAAGAAGTCTTTCTCTGGTCTGCATCCCCTTAGCAATTGTGTGTATTGAGCCGTACTGTATTGTACCCATGCTGCAATCTGTTAATACAATTTTCAATCAATCAAAACTTGTACAACAAGCGTTTTGCGGAGGACCAGTTCTTCTGAGTTAATTATGGGATTTTCCAATGGAGGAGCAAGAAGGGACTGTGGATTCACTCGGTGCATCACAGTCACGAACGGGGCTATAGACAATCATCGGCCTGCCCGACATCGATCGACAGAGGTGGATATTTCGATTCAAGAATGTTCTGTTCTTGACTTATTGTTATGTTTTCTTCTTGACTTGTACGGCCCATGGGGACATTAACGTGTGTTGTCGGGCCTTATACATAAATTTGATTTGATTTGATTAAGAAAGTCTGACTGTAGCCTATTAACATGTAGTCTATCGTGTGTAGTCTATAGACTAATCAAAGAAATATCAAAGACATTGGGGTTCGAGGGTGGAGGAACAAGCTCACTTTAGGAGCCAGCCGCCACTAGGGGACTCGTTCTAATCATCATGTCAACGCATGACACCTGTTCCGTTCAAAGGAGCGCCGCGGGACCACGATGCTGCTGCAGGAGCCCAGCCCATACTGAAGAAACTGCACATTAATACCGACACTCGACACTTCAAATCTGTGACCACCAGGTTTCAGGTAGGCTAAGCCTATATTGTGTGAAGTTGTGTCAAAAACGCATCCAATATAACCTGACAGTAGCACCAAACATAGCAGCCCGCATTGTCAGCTTATATTGCAATGTTTCTGATATTGGGCGCTATATAGCCTATATGAGTTTACTTTGGCTTTTTCGTCTGTCGGTATAAATGTAGAAACGTGCGCCTCGTTGTGCGTAAAGGAGAGAATAATATGATGCATCTAAACTTCGAATATTGTTGGCACATGTCATTTGCGAAAGCAGAAGTAGTAGGCTACAGTGCGTTAGTGAGTGGCACTGTGTCCTTGACTGGTTAAAACTAATAACTTCCTGATGTGTTTGATAAACAGTTTCCTTGTTTCTTGTCGAGCGCACAGCTCAGTTGAGACTGAGGAGTTTAGTTAAACGTCACTTGGAGCGGCTCATCTCGCATGTGATGGCAAGGTGCGCCTGTCAGAAAGCGATGGTGGACCCCCCCAGTCTGCATTTATTGTCCATAGTCTTGCTACTCATTTGAATTCAGAGAGTATGGTGGTATTGGGAACGCATCCAACCTCTACAACTGCATACCTGTGGGACTATTTGTGTGCCCAATGAAGAACAAAATACGACAAAAAAAACCATAACCATTTCATACGTTTACATTGTTTGTCTCGTTTTTAACTCTACTGCCAAGATCATTGTTTTACTCTGGACTGTTCTGTTTTTATGCCCTGTAAGGTGACCTTGGGTGTTTTGAAATGCGCCTCCAAATAAAATTTATTATTATTATTATTATTGAAAACATTGAAGAATGCAATTCATCAACATTACATTTTGGCATTCCATTGTTGACCTAAATAATGTCATTAATTAATTAATCTTTCTGACACATATTCTCTCTCTCCCTCCCCATACTATGAGTGCAACACAAAACAGGACAAACGGGTTTCCCGATAGAGATGCAGTAAATAAAACCGGACAAACGGGCTCCCCGATAGAGATAAATGTAATGACGACATATGCTGCACTTCCACACATTGCTCCGTTCAGAGTCACAAAGGTGTGTCTCCGAATCATTTATGAAGGCGTCTGGCTTCGGACTGTAGTGAATAAATTATGACCAAAGTAAGAGTGAGTGCCTGAGCAGTGATCACCTAAGTACATGATGAGGGTTGGGATGCAGGCTATGCAGCAACAATATCCCCTTTCACATAATATACCTGTACCAGGAAATGGATCCTGTCTTGTGTCAGGACTGGGTAAAGTCCAGTTATGTTCACCATACCGTCTCCTATTTCCTTGTGATCAAGGTGACAGTTCACCATAGTTGTGGAACACGTCTGTGTGACGTTAAGTGTGTGCGTGTGTGCATGCACAAGCTGGGTGTTGGTGCGAGGCATCGTGTGTCACTCATTAACCTGTGTGAGAGCCACCAGCACGGGCTCACCTGTTGCCACGTGGGTCCTAGATGGCTGAAGTTCCAGCAGGTGGATGCAGGTGTTTACTGAGAGGTGTGTTCTGTTTGTTCACTCTCCCTGCTGCCTGTACCTGTGGGACAGCATTCGGGGAGAGAGAGAGAGAGAGAGAGAGGGTGGGGGTGGAGGAGGAGGAGCAGCGAGAAAGGAGGAGGAGCAGCGAGAAAGGAGGAGAGGTAGGCTCCATAGCAAGCTGCTATGACACTTGTTGATGCACAAGAACAGGTTTGAAGGATTAGTGTTGAAGGGATTGTTTTACTACTGCACAGTACCGGTACCTTGTGGAGCATTGCCTGCACCGAAAGAAGGTGAGATTCACAAACTATCTTATTTGGTTTTTCGAGGGAAAATGGATTTCACTGGGAGACAAATTTCATGTCTTTTGAGAAAGCATTTTAAAAGCTTCACCAAACCTTTTTGGTAAGGGCTGGGTATTGAGAATAAGGTTTTTATTTATTTATTTAAAATGTTGTGTTCCGTCTTATCTTACAGGCTTTGGCTGTGACACCCACTCAAAGTTATGCGTCTGTTGCGCCGGCGTATGTCCCCGCTGAAGCTGGCGATGCTGGGGGGGACTCTGTTCATGGTGGTCCTGGTGGTCCTCCAGAGGGACGTGGGCTCGGGACCCGCCCAGGACCCCTGGTTCCAGGATCTGGTGGATAAGAAGGACAAGGTGTTGGTCATGGTGCGCGGGGCCGTCAACAACCTGGGCTTCCAGATCGGAGCTCCGCAGCCCCCGCCGGTAGCGGAGCAGCCCACCCAGGACGCCCGCTGTCCGTCCGGCTTCTACAGCCAGGCGGAGCTCAAACCTGTCCTGGAGAGGCCCCCGCAGGACCCCCAGGCTGCCGGGGCAGACGGCAAGGCCTTCCAGAAAGATGAACTGAGCCCAGGGGAGGTGAAGGAGAAGGAGGAGGGGATGACCAGACACTGCTTCAACCAGTTTGCAAGCGACCGCATCTCCCTCAGCCGTAGCCTTGGAGATGACACCAGGCCCCCAGAGTAAGAACCAGTTCACAGAATGTTCAGACTGGCTGATAAAGAGACGGCTTCTGGCGTCCCATTATCTGTCTCGCCACTGACTGCATACTGGCATGTAGTAGTACAGAGATGGTAATTAATCTATGTACATTTGGTATTACAGAGATAATAGTTCATCTATATGCAGTGCATGTAGTATTACAGAGATGGTAGTTTTTTTTCTCCCATCCCACCCTTCCCGGTTGTTGCGTACTTTCCCCTACTGTTGGTCCGGGAGACCGGAGACTGTTGCATGCTTTCCTCCGACGCATGTGCAGCCTGGGGCAGGCCAACCTGGCCGCGCAGGTTCTCACCGGGGAGAGTGTAGCGTGTGGGAGGCCACACGATCTCTCCTTAGTTCCAACCCTTGCTGAGCAGGCGCCCCGACCGAACTGTAGGGGTCGCTGTCCACAACGCCCAGGACCCACCCTTCAGCTTTCCCACCCCCTGATGCAGCCAATTGTATCAGTGTGAGAGGCCAGCCAAGCTGATAGCAACGCCGGGAGCTGGATTCGAACAGGCGAATCCAGTGTCTCCCGGTGTTGGTGACAAACGTAGTCTCTGTGCGCCACCTGCCCCCCCCAGATGGTAGTAGTTAATCTATGCATGTATTACAGAGATGGTAGTTAATCTATGTGCATGTAGTATTACAGAGATGGTAATTAATATATGTACATTTGGTATTACAGAGATAATAGTTGATCTATGTGCAGATTTACAGAAATGGTAGTTAATCTATGTGCATGTCGCATTACAGAGATGGTAGTTAATCTATGTGCATGTCGCATTACAGAGATGGTAGTTAATCTATGTGCATGTAGCATTACAGAGATGGTAGTTCATATCCGGTTAAGCTCTATTCAGTAAATTGGTCAGACACGGATATACCTACATACATGGCAAAACCAGAACATTCAGAATCTTATGGAAACGCAGCTCACAGATCTGGATGAGGTGTAGACATGCCTCACTATCCATGATAATGGCGATATATCCCAGGTATTTTAGTAGGGTTTCTCCTGATTTGGATATGTTGAAAACGGCATCCAGAAGTTATTTGATGTTAAATGTAATGTTGCCAAATGAAACCTATCAAATCCTTAATATTAACAGACTATTTATGTGCATCTAGGCCTAAATGCATTCGCTAGTGTTCATTATTGTCCATTTCTCAACATCTGAAAAGGTCAAGGTCTTGATTATTTTCTGCCATAATGCTGTGTGCCTTTCTTTCTTCAGGAGTATTTACTCTGTGCTTAGGGTTGTGCTTTATTTATCTAAAAGTGAGTGAGCAGAGCACTGACCATGACAGAAACTATGCAAACAGTGACTTGATATGACTGGCTCTAACTGACCTTTTTAAGCCCTTCATTGAGTCGGATATGAGAGCATTTCCCTTCTCTCGACAGGTGTGTGGAGCGAAAATACAGGCGCTGCCCCCCTCTGCCGACTACCAGCGTGATCATCGTCTTCCACAACGAGGCGTGGTCCACCCTCCTCAGGACTGTCTACAGTGTCCTGCACACCTCCCCTGCTGCCCTGCTCACTGAGATCATCATGGTGGATGATGCTAGTACTGCAGGTAGGACGTCACACACACAAACACACGCACAGGAGGATTTAATTAAAACATATGGTTTCATTGCTGAGCTGGGATGGGCAGTAAAACATGTTATAATAATACATCAAATTTATATAGCGCTTTTCTTAATGCTCAAAGACACTTTACAAAACAAACAAATGAAACAATACAGTTTTAGTATCATGATGAATTGAAAATGGGGGACCCTGATGTAAACGAGACAAAAGTCTTTCTCTGGTCTGCATCCCCTTAATAATTGTGTGTATTGAGTCGTACTGTATTGTACCCATTCTGTAATCTGTTAATAAAGTTTTCAATCGATCAATCAATCAAGTAGAGAAAATACATTACAAAAATTATATAATACAGGATACTTGAATGTTAAAGGTAGAATTTGCAATGTCGTCAAACGGCAAACTCTAGGCAAAAGAGCCCCCACTTATTTAAAAAAAAAAATTATTGTGTGGGTTGGATTTCAGTGGGTAGGGAGGGATAGCTACTGCTGGTCACACCTCCGGCTCTACAAACCAAGGTGTGGAGTTCCACAAATCAGGTTAAACCCAGATTCGGCTCAAACAAGGGACTAAACACGTTTCGCAATTATGCCACAATAATGTGGAACGCCCTACCCACAGCCGTAAAATAATGTGAATCCCTATCCTCCTTCAAAACCGCTCTCAAAGAGGACCTACGGGTGGCTGCAATTTGAAACTGGCCCCGGTAAATGTCCAAATTGCTGGAATATATTGCATGTTAATTGTAAATTGCACGATTAGTTATTGAGTTATTTTGAGTTGTATGAAGAGCGTTACATCACAGCACTGCTTTTTGTTTTTGAAGGCTCAGTCATGTGTCGCACAGATCTTGCGTTTTGTAGAGGAAGTTGTATTTTGGTTAAAAAGAGGATGTGCAGCCAGTTACCATCTTTTACTATCAAGTGTGTTTCCATACCTCCTTTATTTTTATTTTTTTATTATTGGAAAGTTGATGCCAAGCTATTTCTTTTTTTAACCGTGAAATTGAAATAAAACATTTCAGAAAGTGAGTAGGTCTAGCAAATAAAAGCTATAATACTAATAAAGACTTTTGTAGGGTTGGGAAGCTGGTGTTTAATGCAGAAGTGTTTTATGTGTGTTCAAATTCCCTAGCCTAAAGGATTCGGCAGGTTATTTTATTCTGAATATTGAATAAAGCTGGTATTGATTTTCAGGGTATAGCCTACAATTTTTTTTATTCCAATCACACAAATAGAATAATTTATATATGATTCCAATGGTCTAATTCATGCAAGCCTATTTCAAATGTTAAAGCAGGCTACAAGTCAGGAGATGCGTTGGCAATCTGTTCTGTATGTTTTTCCATTTAGTTTATCTCTTTTTCTGGAGGGGAACTCCACACAGAAAGGCCCAGGAGATGCCACATCTTGGTACCTGGCAACTCGGCCACCTGGTCCCCACGCAGGAATCACCAGGCATATTTAATAGAGCTGTGAATCTTCACTGGCCTCACGATTCGATTATGATTCAGCTGTCCACGATTCGATTAGATTCTACGATGCAGCTCAATAATATATTACATCCTCAATTTTAAAATCGATATTACTGCACATGGCTACTTTTTCATCAATTAATACAAGCAGTCAGATAAATGAACTTTTATTTAGAAAGTTCTTAATTCAGAATGTCAAAATAAATGTCTTTACTAGTGTTGCATGATACAGATACTAGAAAGGTATCTCGATACCCAGCTGTTAAAAACGGTTCAATACTCTTTATTAGTATTAGTATCAATACATTTAGAATAGCCTGATGCTGTATTTTCTATGAGTTGAGTGGATGCATGACCAGAGCACTAGCTTTAAAAATTAAATAAGATTTTTTTTACATTTTAATAATCTATTATGTTCTGTCACTGCATCGATGCAGAATCGTCCACATCCGCATCGCGATGCATCCTAGAATCGAGAAATTTCCACACCCCTAATATTTAACATAAATCACCACCAGGCATATTTAACATAATTGACGATAAGAGAGAGTGACTCGTATTGCCAGGCATTCACATTATATTATCGGAGGCAGGGAAATCAATAGACAAACAGTAACGCTCCCTGCACTGGCTACTTTCAATGGATCTTCAAAAGAAACACACAAAAACAGAAAACGATATGCTGGCTAAAGATAGGTACATGTTGGACTTACATACTTAGATTAGGTTAATTGTGTGCCTACAATCTTTAAAAATATATATATATATATTTTTTTAACCTAAATGTAGTCGAACTGAAATGGTTTTTCCTCCTATCTTTGACACCTGCAAGTTACGATAGGAAACCGGTTCTCTCTAACCGGACAGGTCTCCTACATTCCTGGCACTGGTTGTGGAGAAAACTCACTTGGAATGAGGAAGGTTGTGTTCTTCCAGTTGAGCAGTTTCACCGTATCTGACATAACCCTCATGTCCGCCATCAAAAGATACTTGAAACCATTAATCTTTTCTTGATTGGGGGAGCAGTGGAAATAGTTTTACTGTAATCATCTTTTGGAATGTTATGAGATAGAAAAAAGCAACATGCGATTCAGCCTCATTTACACTCTCACTTCCACCCCTCCATTTTGAGTCAGCATCTGAAAACACTCCATTTAGAGGGCTAAACAGAGGGCTAGATGACCACTTGCTTTTTGATCCACAAAATAATTGGACACACAGGCAGCCACGCGCAAAACAAAGCGGTAGGACCAAGGGGGGGGGGGTGGTACTGGGATCTACCCTTAGTCTACTGTCAAACTGTAGGGAATCCCATTGCTTAAGACAGCAGAGCTAACGTAAGGATGCTTCCTACTGCATCCTACTCGTTTGAGACACCCTAAAACTTTCAAATGTAAACTAGAAATGCTACCTAATATATGAAGCTTCCATTTGAGACATAGCCATGGTTTTGTATTGCAGCTATGTGGGAAGGCATGCCCTGTAGTCAGGAAACCATAACCCAGTTACCAGTTCTGCCTCTTCATTGCCATACATTTTAATGTCAGTGTTTTCATAATTTATCAATTTTATCTGTTCAGTGCCTGTATGGGAATAACCCTTTTATGGCTGCTATTTCTTAGCTTCCTCTAACATGCAATAAGTAGGCTATGGCTACACACAGACCTTCCAGGTATACTTACAGGGTACAACTAACTTGCTATTGTTGCTACCAGTCTTTCTCTCTCTCTCTGACTCACGTAATTAATTTGTATCATACAGTCTTGACAGTGGAGACGGCAAAAGGTTGATATGGCTAACGTTACAACAGGCCAAACAGAAAAATTAAACGGATGTTTTTAGATTTGGTTGGTTTGCATGAGAACGTACCTGTGTTTTTCAGACGTGTACCCCACTAGCATGTTTGTCCTGCATGTCCTACATTTCTGTAATAAAGAGTCTTGGCTCTGTTTTAAACCACAGGTTCCTGTGAGTGTAGTTCATATTCTGTCTCATACCTAAGATGATGATGTTGATGTTGTGTCCTCTCAGAGCACCTGAAGAGCCAGTTGGACGATTATGTGCGTCAGTTGAAGATAGTTCACGTGGTCAGACAGCCGGAGAGGAAGGGCCTGATCACTGCCAGACTGCTGGGGGCCGGCGTGGCCCAAGGAGAAGTGCTCACCTTCCTGGATGCACACTGTGAGGAAATCATTCAACACACACACACACACACACACACACACAAATGCCGTATTTGAATCCACCGATACTTGCACAGGATTTAATTATCAGAGGTTCAACATGGTTTTAGGCCACTTAAAAAGCCCACGTTGGAGATTTTCAACTTCAAACCTGTGATAATCTGACGACAAGATGGATGCATCTAGTAGAGCCTGAGGCCAAGATGGATGCATCAGTACTACAGACTGGAGGCTAAGGTCAAGATAGATGTATCTAGTAGAGGCTAAGGCCAAGATGGATGCATCATTACTATAGACTGGAGGCTAAGGCCAAGACGGAGGCCTCCCTCCTAACTGTTTTCAGTGTTTAAAAATATAACCCCAGGAGTGATGTCATTTTCATGCAGTTAACTGAAATCCAGACTTTGGAAACTGGACTGCACAGTGTTGTGATTTCCAATCAGGAAAACCGACCGACACATACATCCATCCAAGGGCAGGCTCTACTAAATTAGATGCGATTCTCTGTATTTTACCAACTTTACCAACACTCTAAGCATAAAAATAAAGTTGATTAATTATTATTAATAACAATAATAATAATAATAATAATACCTTGGCTTTATATAGTCTCTTTCAAGAAACCCATGGACACTTTACAAGGCAAGAAAGAGACTCCTAAGGAATAAACTAAATAAATGGTAATAACGATAGGACAGGGAGACGACTAGAGGCAGTAGGCCTTAGTGAACAGGTGAGTTTTCAGGCTTGAAGGAGTCCAAGGATGTAGGATCTAATGTATGCTAATCACATGCAGAATCGAGCCAAACCAGGCAATATAACATCTTTAATTAAATGTTTTGGTGACAGATAAAGCCCAGAGCAGGCGGTGTACTTACAACTTCACACCTCAGGCAGGCTAGATGTTAATACAAGTTAAGGATACAAATAGCATAGTCTCTTCCTCATGTCCTGACTAACTACAGTAGAAACTGAACAGAATATTGCCATTTGTACACACACACACACAGGCCAAGATAGATGCATCCAGTACTGCGGCTAAGGCCAAGATGGATGTATCTATTAGAGGCTAAGGCCAAGATGGATGTATCTAGTAGAGGCTAAGGCCAAGATGGATGTATCTATTAGAGGCTAAGGCCAATATGGATGTATCTATTAGAGGCTAAGGCCAAGATGGAGTAGAGGCTAAGGCCAAGATGGATGTATCTATTAGAGGCTAAGGCCAATATGGATGTATCTAGTAGAGGCTAAGGCCAAGATGGATGTATCTATTAGAGGCTAAGGCCAATATGGATGTATCTAGTAGAGGCTAAGGCCAAGATGGATGTATCTAGTAGAGGCTAAGGCCAAGATGGATGTATCTAGTAGAGGCTAAGGCCAATATGGATGTATCTATTGGAGGCCAAGGCCAGGATGGATGCATCACTACTAAAGACTGGAGGCTATGGATCTAGTAGAGGCTAAGGCCACGATGGATGTACATTTGATTCTCTGTATTACCTACCTTTACCAACACTCCAACCATAAAAATAAAGTAGATGGGGAGCTCCAGTAGCTCACCGCGTACCTCGAGCGCTATTTCGGTGCCGGGGACAACCGTGCTCGTCACGGATCTGGGGTAGCAAGTTCGATTCCCGGACTGTAGCCGTAACTTTCTCAGAGTGTCTTCCCCCATCTACCCCCATTCAACCTGTTTCTGTCGGTCACACTTGACCAGAGAAAAAGAGCGATAAACGCAAAAAGAGCCAGCGGAATGGCCAAAGTTAAAAAAAAAAAATAAAGTAGATTTATTAATAATAGCTTGGCTTTATATTGTGTCTTTCATGAAACCCACAGACTCTTTACAAGGCAACAAAGTAAGAGGACAGGGAGACGACTAGAGGCAGTCGGCCTTGATTCCAACTCTGGAGCATTCCATACTAAACACCCGTGCTTGTGGTGAAGTCTACCAAATGTCATATTCAACCCTTTCACTACCACACTACAGAAGGTTAACCCTTTACTATCACACTACATGATAGATAGACACATCTATCTATCTATCTATATATAATGGGTTCAGGTCTCCCACCATAAAACTGTCAAGCAATTTTAACCCTGTTCAGCAGGTCTGCCTTTACAACCTCTTTATGTTCCATATCATTACAGTTTATTAGAGAATCCAAGTGCTGCTTCACTGCCAGCTGGCTCTCCAACTATGGAGAAAAATTTACAATTCACGTCCCAGTGGTTGGAAGGGAATACCTATCGAGGCTAATATATTGGAGGCTAAGTCGCCCGATGGGAGTACAACACGTGCTCAAATCGCGCCGGTGGAGTGGTTGGGTGTTGCACCCAGGATAGGACGGCCGTGTCCTCTCCTCTGTTTAGCCTAATTGGCGCCTATCGGGATATTGAGTGTTCTCTCCCTGTTCCATCCTCCTCCTAGGCGAGTGTTTCCACGGCTGGCTGGAGCCCCTGCTGGCCCGCATCGTGGAGGAGCCCACCGCCGTGGTCAGTCCAGAGATCACCACCATCGACCTCAACTCCTTCCAGTTCAACAAGCCTGTGGCCACGGCCCGCGCTCACAACCGAGGCAACTTCGACTGGAGCTTGACCTTCGGCTGGGAGGCTATCCCTGACGCAGAAAAGCAGAAACGCAAGGATGAAACCTACCCCGTCAAGTAAAGAGGAGCCTAATCATGTTGGAGGAGTGTTATTTGTTTTAAAATTGATTGAATGGTTTCTATATAATGATGAATACGTCTCTCCCCAGAACCCCTACTTTTGCTGGTGGTCTGTTCTCCATCTCCAAGAAGTACTTTGAGCACATCGGGACATACGACGACAAGATGGAGATCTGGGGGGGCGAGAATGTGGAGATGTCATTTAGGGTTAGTCTCACTTTTTCCTATTCCATCATAGTTTTATATATCTTCTCGTGACTTGATTTATTGATCTAAGGTGAGGTCATGTTTCAATGAGTGTTGTGCATCTCTGCTGTCCCCAGGTTTGGCAGTGCGGGGGTCAGTTGGAGATCCTTCCTTGTTCTGTCGTGGGCCATGTGTTCCGCACCAAGAGCCCCCACACCTTCCCCAAAGGCACAGAGGTCATCACCCGCAACCAGGTGCGTCTGGCCGAGGTCTGGATGGATGACTACAAGACGATCTTTTACCGCCGCAACCAGATCGCCGGCAAGATCGCCAGCGAGGTCAGTCTGGACAAGATAAATATTCATATACTGAATGGGGTGTTCCAATGTTAAAGGGCTCAGATTTACAGACTTAGTCATATTCTCTTTGTTTTGTTTCAAATCATGTATTATGGGATATTGTTTAGTGATTAACTGGCACCAAAGGGTATCACTGATGAGTATATTGTGATAAAAAGGAGTATAATTGGCACCAAAGGATTCATGACTGCATTATGTCATTCTTACTCTGGTGTTGGTTTGATGTCAGAAATGAGTTTTCCACTTGTTGTACATGTCAAGCTTGTTGTACATGTTGAGCTTATTGTGCTTGTTGTGCACATTGAGCTTGTAGTGCATATTGAACATGTTATTGTGCATGTTGCAGAACAAGTTTGGGGATATTACTGAGCGGTTGAACTTGAGGGAGAGGCTGCAGTGTAAGAACTTCACCTGGTTTATCGACACTGTCTACCCAGAGATCTTCATCCCAGACTTGCACCCTGCCAAATTTGGAGCAGTAAGTTTATGTTTTGCAACTTTTCCCCTTGGGGATATTCATAATTTGGAGCTGTATTTGGCTTGTTATTGCATCTCTGACTGTGTGTGTGTGTATATATTTGCATTGTGTTATTAATAACGGGATACATATGTCTCACCTGTCCAGCAGATCACACGTTCTTTATTCTTACTTCATATTTTTTTTTTATCCACTTTTTCTCCCATTTTCTATATTTTCTCCATCCCAATTTCGTATCATCCAACCCTCCCCTGTCACGAACGCTGTTTCTTGCCTCCCACAAGCCGGCTGCAATGTGGACTAAGTCATACATAGCACAAGTCCCCTCCGGTACTTGAGGTAACAGCAGTCTCATCTTTTCACCTGCGCAGCTCGATCTCTCAGTGGCGAGGAGTAACGCGTGGGAGGCTCACGCTGCCCTCGACACTTCCTGATTCTACTGCGCAGGCGCACCAACCGACCTGTAGGAGTCGCTGTCCACAACGCCCGATCCCCACCCATCAGTTTCCCACCCCCTAATACGGCCAATGTGTATTAGTATGAACGACCAGCTAAACTGAAAGCAATGTGGAGCGCTGGGCTCGAACAGGCGAGCCCAGCGTCTCCGCATCCGTGGCGAGCGCCTTGCCCACTACGCCACGTAGCCGCCCTACTTCATATTTTATCTTGTTTTTTATTCTTATGTTTATTGTGATGTGACATTTGGGATTCATATGGCCATTGGTTGGAAATACTAAGTTAAGGTTGGCTAGATAGATGGAATTAACAACAGTGTATTTGTATATCAGGAAGATACTAAATTCAATGTGACTGGGCCAGCTGACGAAATCATTGATTGATTGATTGAATTGATTGATTGATTGATTGATTGATTGAAAAGTTTATTAACAGATTGCAGAATGGGTACAGTACATCTCAATACATACAATTGTTAAGGGGATGCAGACCAGAGAAAGACTTTCGTCTTGTTTCCACCAGGGTCCCCCATTTTCAATTCATCATAACATATATGACATACATGACATACAGATAGACAGTACTGCTACATCTATACATTTATGACATATCAGATTTGCAAATACAGTACTGTTTGTGATACAAAAGTGTCCAGAAAAGGAGTGTATATACATTTGGCGTAGAAACTGTACATTGGAGGAGGTTGGTGGGGTGGGGTTGGGTGGGTTGGGTGAGGGCTGTACATTGGAGGTGGGGGGGGGGGGGGGGGGGGTTGGGTAGGGGACATACACACATTTTACACTGTACATTGGAATGTTGACAAAGCCTTACTTGGTCATTTACTGTACAACTAGGTTAGGACATTTGTAGGGGCCAGTTTCGAATTGCAGTCTCACGTAGGTGTTTTTTGAGAGTGTTTTTGAAGGTGGGTAGTGATTCACATTCCTTTACAGCTTTAGGCAGGGCGTTCCACATTGATGTGGCATAATTGCGAAACGTGTTTAGTCCCTTGTTTGAGCCGAATCTGGGTTTTACATGATTTGTGGAGCTCCCTCTGGTGTTGTGATCGTGGTATTCACTGACCTTTGGGAAGTATTTTGACATGTACATGGGTACCTTGGTCGCGTAGTGTATCTTGTAGACCAGGCCCATTGCAAGTTGTTGTACTCTGTCGTCTACTCTAAGCCATCCTAGGTTGTCAAAGTGGGCAGGGGTGAGGTGGGTTCTAGGAGTCAGGTCAAGTAGTAGTCTGACTAGCTTGTTTTGAGATGTTTGTAATTTGTTTTTTAGTGCCTTTGAGGTGCTTTGGTACCATGAGGTGCAAGCATAGTCGTAGTACCCTTGAATGAGTGCTCCTGCTAGAGTCTTCAGGGTATTCTTGTTTACCAGAGAGGAGATCCGGTACAAGAATCGCGTTCGTTGGTTGACTTTTTTTATTACATTGGATGCCATTTTGTCACAGGAAAGATTAGCCTCTAGGATGGAACCCAGGTAGGTAATTTCATCTTTCCTTGTGATAATATTGTCACCCACTGTAACCGAGAAGCCGTCGGTCTTGCTGAGTTTGTTATTTGAACCGAAGAGAATGGACTCTGTTTTGCCCATGTGTAATGATAGTTTGTTGTCGGCGAGCCATATGCAGATTTTGCCTAGTTCCGAGCTGAGGGCTTTTTCAACCTGTAACTTGTTCTTGTCAGAGACCAGCAGGGCTGAGTCGTCCGCAAACAGGAACAAGTTGCAGTCACAAGCTGACGACATGTCATTTGCATAAATTAGGAATAGTAGCGGTCCTAGTATGCTTCCTTGTGGAACACCACAGCTCACTGTGAGGGGGGGGGATAGGGTACCGTTTACTTCCACCATCTGTTCCCTCCCCTCCAGGTAGGATTGTATCCAGCTCACTGATAAACTATCAAAACCAATTGCTTTTAGCTTGTCAATCAGAATGGTGTGATTGACAGTGTCGAAGGCCTTTTGTAGGTCCAGCATCATCTAATAACATTAACAAAGACCAAGAGAAAAACTCGCATATAGTCTAAACCAGTCTGGCAGGGAGACGAGATCAACTGGTCTCAGGTTAATTTGATTAGCGCACACACACACACACACACACACACACACACACACACACACACACACACACACACACACACACACACACACACACACACACACACACACACACACACAGAGATAGAGTCACTCACTCACTCACATACATCAAAGACTCACTGAACAACCAAGACACATTAATTCAGTTACATTACCCCATGACCATTGTCTCCTAGGACAAGTTGACCAACTGGCTTGAACAAATGGGCGTGTCTAGACTAATTTGTTGATTAGAAACACAATATAAGACGGGTCCTTATGTGACAAGAGAGAGACAGAGATGGAAGCGTAGGCTGTGACGGAGGGAGAACCATGACTCGAAAATGCTCTCAACTCGTTTTGTCTGCTGCAATAAATCAACCAAAACCAAGGAGCCATCGCTTTGAACCAGATGTTTGCCTTCTCCTTATTTGAAACCAGAATCGGCTACAGACTCAATTATACATCAATTGCTATTTGTTGTATCACATTCATATTACCCTGCCTGTACCTCCCCTTCCCTTCCCTTCCCCAGTGCTGCTATGACCAAGGGGGTTAATAAAGATGCATCTTCTACTTCTTCTACAGATCAGGAACTCCGGATCTCAGAGTTGCCTGGATGTGGGAGGGGATAATAACAATGGAGGCAAACCCCTGATCATGTACGTTTGTCACAACATGGGAGGCAACCAGGTACTGTAGCTCTTTGTTTGGTTAGATTTTAATGCTTTAAATTATGTTTGAACCTGCGCCAGGTTTGACGTTTAGAATGTAACTCAAAACATCTGCAGCTCTCCAGTTCCACTGTTTTCAGAGATGTTGTCTGCTGGGTCGCTGGTATTGATCGTGTGTGTGTGTGTGTGTGTGTGACTGCTGTGTCCACTAGTACTTTGAATACTCATCACATAAGGAGCTGCGTCACAACATCGGGAAGCAGCTGTGTCTCCACGCCAGGCCTCACCCAGAGCCTGTGAGTGTGGACTTTTGTCAGCTGAAGGGGAAGGGCACCAGTGTGGCACCAGAAGAGGAGTGGATCTTTACAGAGGTAAGGAGCTCTGGAGAGAGGAGTAGATCTTTAGAGGTATGGCGCTCTGGAGAGGAGAAGATCTTTACAGGGTTAAGGAGTAGATCTTTAGAGGTATGGAGCTCTGGAGAGGAAAATAGCTTTACAGAGGTAAGGATCTCTGGAGAGGAATAGATCTTTACAGGGCTAAGGAGCTCTAGAGCGACTGCTGACAAATGTTATTCATTGTCTTATTTCTCCTCAGACTATTTTGAATAATCAACTGTGGACTTTTTTTTTGTTTTATTCCCAAAGCTTATGCTACAAAGCGAGGTAACTTCAGGTTTATCGCTGCATTTTCAGTGATGGTTAATTTTTTTACCTCATATCTGGTAACTTACAGTATGCTGCACACCTAACCTGCTCTGGAGCAGGTGATGTTCTAGCTAAGGGATCAGACATGGAAAAGAACCACCTATTGACCAATCAATAAAAAAAATGGAATTAGTTTTTAGATTATTTGCAAGAAAGCCTATACTTTCAGACTATGTTTTTATATTGGTTTGTCATTTGTGCCCAGTAGATCTTAATAATAATGAATAATAATGACTTGGATTTATATAGCGCTCTTCACTGACCCAGAGCGCTTCACAGAGTCCATTATTCGTTCATACACAGTCATACCGGTGGTGGTAAGCTACAATTGCAGCCAGAGCTGCCCTGAGGCAGACTCATGGAAGCGTGGCGAATAATCATCGCCTACAGCCCCTCCGACCACCACCAACATTCATTCACATGCATACACATTCATACGAGGCAAGTAGGTTAAGTGTCTTGCCCAAGGACACAACGGCAGTGGGATGGACATGGGCTTGAGCGGGATTCGAACCACCAACCCTTCGATCATTGGACGACCCGCTCTACCCCTGAGCCACGCCGCCCCACAATGCGGGGTGTTCAATGCAAGCTAGGTTGGCACAATGAAAGGAAGTGGATGTGTAGTAGTTAGCCTAGACTTTGGCCAACCAACACCTCTCCCGGAGTTTTAGCTAGGCTAGCCGCTACGCATCCACTTCCATTCATTGCGCTAAGCTAAGCTAGCATGCAGCCGGATAGCTTTCTACTTAACATACAAGATAGGAAATTGGTATCTCTCTTTTTGTCTGACTCTGGAGAAGACCGTAACCGAATTTCCCATAATGTTGGCTTGTTCATTTTAATGATTAGGCAGAGATAAGCCTATTAATTTGTGCCAGCAGTCCTTTCTTGTGACCCATTATTATAAACTATTTATAATTAATAACTATATATTATAATAATAATAACTTTATTTCTTTTTTAATTTTTGTTCTTTCTGCACATTCCTAGAAGATTGGTCATCTACACTACAGTATTGCTGAAACCACCACTTTAATGTGAATAAGCTCAAGTGGGAAAACCCACTAACCAAGTGGATAACCACCATTACATCTGTTAAGGGTAACTGTGGTTGTAAAGGTTAGTGAGGCCAGCTGCCACAAAGATCCCCTGGGTATGTTGAACTGCTTCGTAGTATAGACCCAAAGATACCCTGGGTATGTTGAACTTGCTTCATAGTATAGACACAAAGATCCCCTGGGTATGTTGAACTTGCTTCGTAGTATAGACCCAAAGATACCCTGGGTATGTTGAACTTGCTTCGTAGTATAGACCCAAAGATACCCTTGGTATGTTGAACTTGCTTCGTAGTATAGACCCAAAGATACCCTTGGTATGTTGAACTGCTTCGTAGTATAGACCCAAAGATACCCTGGGTATGTTGAACTTGCTTCGTAGTATAGACCCAAAGATACCCTGGGTATGTTGAACTTGCTTCGTAGTATAGGCCCTGGGTCTAGTGTGATGGTTGACCCTTTTTCCTTCTATGCCACCCTGCAGGAACAGCTCCTGAAGAACCCAAGCAGTGGGATGTGTTTACAGCTGAAGGAAGGCCAGGTTCAGATGGACTCCTGTAATGCTGCTGATCTTAACCAACACTGGGCCTTCAGCTGACCTCCGTGTCAGCCACACATGGATCTCATGGCTCTCTGTGGCCCCTCTGTACAGACTCAGGACAGAGGAGTCAGCTCTAGCCTAAAGGATAGCATGGCTTCGAGTGGACAGTTACAGGTGGAGTACAAATGGCCACCTGCAAGGAGCAGGTCAGGGTGACCTCTGGCTCATTTTAAACCTATTTATGATGGGAACTCGGGAAGAACAGTGGGAAGTGGTTGGGGTTCTTGCTGCGGCGTGTGAACTTTACAGTCAGGACTGGCAGCCACACAGCTGTGGCACACTCAACTACTGTGAGCTTAGCAGAATGGTGCCTTCTACACTCCAGCTTTGAAAGTTATGGTTTTGTCTTTTTTTCCTCTGACAATGAATGTCTGTGTTGCGGTGATGACATAAATATGAAATATATATATATATATATATATATATATATATATATATATATATTGCCAAAGGGAGAGGTGTCATATTTTAAATAAAGAAAAAGAAAATGCATTGTTTGCTTCAGCTAAATTATCTTTGTTTTTTTCTTCATCATTCAGACCATTACCGAAATGATCTGCTGTACAGTGATGTGTATTTCTTTGTATGGTTGCCACAACTTTGGCCAGTTTTGAGTAATTACTAGTGGTGGGACTCGATTAAAAATGTGTATCGAGGCGGTCAGGTGGCGTAGCGGAGATTGCGTTCGTCACCAACGCCGGAGACGCTGGATTCGCCTCCCGGCGTGTCACCAGCTTGGCTGGCCATTCACACTAATACAATTGGCAGTATTAGAGGGTGGGAAAGCTGGCGGGGTGGGTCCAGGTCGTTGTAAACAGCGACTCCTACAGTTCGGTCGGGGCGCCTGCTCAGCGCGGATAGGATCTAAGGGGGGTAGTGTGATCCTTCCACACGTTACACCCTCTCAGTGAGAGTCCGCGCTGCCAGGTGAAAAGAAGCGGTTGATTGGCTAGACGTGTGTCGGAGGAAGCATGTGATAGCCTCCACTCTCCCAGACCGACTGTGGGGGGTAAGTGCGCAGCGACCAGGAAGGGGATTGGAAATTGGCATAACGACTAACATTGGGATGGGAGAAAATCGGAGGAAAAAGGAGGGGGGAAAAGATCAATAAAAAATAAATAAATAAAAATGTGTATCGAATTAATTCGGGACTTTATAGTTAATTAATTGAAATTAATCTCATATCAATATTTGATGTGAAAAGCAACATTTTTCAATTCAAATGGATTTTGGTATACGAGTGAATCAATGAATATACATTATACATAAGTTTAAGCAGCAAAATCCTGTATTAGCTACTACACAGACCAACAGATCAATGCAATTTTTAACAAAGTGCAGCAATTTTAGGAATAATATATATATTATATATATAGCGCAAAGGACCTTTTGTAAACTCAAGCACTTTTGAGGTAAAAGTAAAACGCAGTACATTCCAGAACAGTTGACCATCGAAAAAAATAAAAACTCTTGATCTCAATTTCTCTTATTTTTTTCAGTATTCACAAACCAGACTAAGAAAAAAAGTAATTTGTGATTTATTATACTTATAGCACATGCATGAGTCTGGTCTCCTTTGAAAGGTAACATCATTATAAAAATCATCATGCGATTAAATGCATAATTTCTTTTTACTTTTAATTCTTTCTGTAGTTAATTAATCGCAATTAATGCGATAAAGTCCCAGCCCTAGTAATTACACTTGTAATATGTCTACCAATCCGCAGCTTTGGTATTATGCATTGGCCAGATAATGGCATAGGTCTCATTACATTCAAAATGGTACAAGTAACACATCAGTTGTTGAGGTTAATGTCGTCAAATGCCACCTCTTGTTTTCACCTGGCTGTACAACGACATGCAACGTCATTGTTAGCCAACTCTACTCCAGAGATAACCGGGTTTACAGAACTGATAATGAGATATTTTCATATGATAATGAACCCATTGAGCTTATCAAAGGGGCTAGTTAATGGTTGCCTCAGCTAAGTGTGTTTATCGAAGGAGCAGTTTTTTTTTTGTTTTTTTTTTTTAACAGTTGGTTGGAGCTTCAACTGAACTGATGCTGAATGAGACTCTTAAAGGGATATTTCACATTAGTAGAACTTGTCACATTTCAGCTGTCTTGCCTCTATGAAAGTACTACAAGTAAGCTAGCGACCACTGCTGTCCCCGTCGTCCGCTATCGACACCACCGTTCCTCCCAGGTGTCGGACTCATTAATTTGCATTCGTTTTGAAGGCCTATATCTAAATATACTGCTGAAGTATAAACAAATTGCTGCTGTGCAGATTTCAATAAAACAAGACAATTCTGACTCAAGGGTATGTGTTTGATTTGGCATTTGATGCATCTTCACCAATTTATTACCAAAATCTGGTGAATTTGTTGTAGGTTTGACGTTTGAGAGTGTGCTTTGTGTCAATGTTTGAGTGGTTGCTATGCTTACCTGTTGCCTTGCTGGAAGAACGATTCTAAACATTCTGTGACAATTGGTCGAACTACACCTCGAGTAAGAAAGTTCCTTTACTACTCAAATAAGCATATTTTAGACTTGACTAAATGAATGGAAGTGAATGAGGAGCCTGACACCTGGGCGGGATGGTGGACAACAGGGACATCAGTGGCTCTGGTGGCTCGGTAGGTAGAGCAGTTGTCTGGTAATCCGGTGGTTCCTGGTTCGATTCCCGCTCCTCCCAGGCAGTGTGTTGAAGTGTCCTTGAGCAAGACACTTAATCCCTAATTGCTCCCGATGAGCAGGTTGGCACCTTGCATGGTTGCCTCAGTCTGCTGTGAATGGCTAAAATGTGAGGAAAAAATGTGTTAACCGCTTTGGATAAAAGTGCTATATAAATAGTCCATTTACCATCAGTGGTCACTAGCTTACTAGCAGATGACCCTGATAGAGGTTAGACTCTTCTTCTACTAAAGTGAAATATACCTTTTAAGCTTGGGAACACTGAAGTGACAATGATCTGTGTGACATTTCTGGGAGAGAACCCCCTCCCTAGTTGCCAAACCAGGTCTGCTAGAATGTGACTGTGGCTTTCATAGTTACCCTGCAGATGGAGTAGAGCCCACTGCTTTCATGATGCAGGAGGTGCTGACTGACAAGACATTCTTTCTTTGCAACAATAGGTGGCAGCAATGACTGGCTTGAGTTTTTCTGCAATGCAATGATGACAGATTGAGTTTCCACATTGTGTGCGTGTGTGTGTGTGTGTGTGTGTGTGTGTGTGGCCATGGCCATGGGAAAGAGAGTGCCTGGTGGGAACAGAGTGAGACAAGTAGAGTCAGAAGATGAACACTGAGCCTCTAACTCGTAAGGAAGTATTTGGACAGCTGAGGAGGGAGCTCTATGGAGATGAGCCATCTGGACACAATGGCACACACATCTTTATCATACTGGGAGCTTCTGTAAGTACAACCTCTTGACAGTCATGTGATATGAGATATGAACCCTTCTTCGTCTATTTTTAAACTATGCAGTATGCATTTTCTTTCTCCTTAATTCACATGTTTTTACTGAGAATCATGGAAATGACTTTTTAATTAAATGTTTATCTTTATAAAAACATATTTTTCAATCTGTCCTGCTCATTTGAATTGGTACAGCGGCAGTGTCTCCATCTAGACTTCAGTCCGCTCCGAAGTCCAAATGTGGGGCGAGAGGAGGGGGTTGGGAGAGATGGGGTTAAATGGTGTTTACAAAGCCTCAATAGGGAGCAATTGAATAGGGAATATTGCAGTGTGTTAGCAACCGGTTAGAGAAAGCAGAGGAATGGGAATGGAGAGCGTGGTGACTGAAATGTGCTGCATCGGCCCTTCCCTTTATCCAGCACTGAAAGAGGGACATAATTTTAAAGCTCGGGACATTTGTCTAGCTGTTCTTGGCCTTAGTCCAATCCCAAATCCTAGATCATAAAATACTAACTCCCAATTGGTTGTTTTCTGGTGCAGCATAATCCATTGTCCTTTATGAAAACAACTAATTAATTTAATTAATTTATTCAAATGTTTACATGAAACCTCTGAAGTTTGCAGAATCACGTATACGTGTTCAGAGTTCCTTGTACCTTGTGGGCTGCGCCGTCCCTCCCACTTGTTACTCAACCCTGTGTGCCTGAGACTCGATGACCTATATCCCCTCCAGTCACCCGTGACCCGTCATATCACTGTCGCCTGTCACACCACTTAATCTCAAACTGAACTAATCAGATGGGCTCTGCTCCCAGTGTCTGTGGTTATCAATAGAGCGTTATTATATCCCTTTACTTTCATCATTCTCCATACAGGGAGATCTCGCAAAGAAGAAGATCTATCCCACGTTATGGTGAGTTATTTCTCGCATATTATCTCCCACTATGAATGACTGTTCAAAGATTAGCTTTGTCGTCTCCCTTTTAACCCGTGGTACGTAGAGGTTTGACCCTTGACCAGTGTTGGGCGTTATCGCTCTTGAGTGCCTCTCTTGTCTCTCATTTAGGTGGCTGTTCAGAGATGGCCTGCTTCCTGGGGAGACCTACTTTGTAGGCTTTGCCCGCTCCAACCTGACTGTGGAGGATATTAGGACGGCATGTCTGCCTCATATGAAGGTAAAGGAGGAGTTGTTCCGTTTGCTGTCAGGGTACTTCAATTAACCCATCCAAGTAATATTTTCCCATTTTAATACACACTAGCCACTAAAGGAAGGCTCAGTGGGTTGTGTTCAAACAAAGCGTGTGTTCATGCATGCAGCATGCTTGCATAACCTAATATGCCATGGTTTTACAGTGGATGTGTTTAATCAACCTTGAGTACCTTTAGTGCAAACATGGTTGGTTGATTGATTGATTGATTGAACATTTTATTAACAGATTGCAGAATGGGTACAATACAGTACAGCTCAATACACACAATTGTTAAGGAGATGCAGACCAGAGAAAGACTTTCGTCTTATTTACATCAGGGTCCCCCATTTTCAATTCATCATAACATATATATGACATACATGACATACAGATAGACAGTACTGCTACATCTATACAAGATAGACAGTACTGCTACATCTATACATTTATGACATACCAGATTTACAAATACAGTATTTGTGATACAAATTTCTTTGAAAAAGAGAGTACCGGTATATACATTTGACGAAGAAAATGTACATTGGAGGAGGTGGGGGGGGGGGGGGGGGGGTTGGGTAGGTGGGGTGGGGGGGACGACTGTACATTGGAGGTGGTTGGGTGGGTGGGTAGGCGGGTGGGGGTAACTGTACATTGGATTATCGACGAAACCTTACTTGGTTCCAAGAAGAGGGTCTTGTGTATTACTGGGTTAGGACATTTACTGTACATTGGAGGGGGTTGGGTTAGGACATTTACAGGGGCCAGTTTCGAATTGCAGTCTCCCGTAGGTGCTCCTTGAGAGTGGTTTTAAAAGTGGGTACTGATTCACATTCCTTTACAGCTGTGGGTAGGGCGTTCTACATAGATGTGGCATAATTGCGAATTTAACATAATTTGTGGAGCTCCCTCTGGTGTTGTGGTCGTGGTATTCACTGACCTTTGGGAAGTATTTTGACATGTACATGGGTACCTTAGTCGTGTAGTGTATCTTGTAGACCAGGACCATGTGGTAATCACATCCCTAGCCCTAGCATTTTCAATGCAATGCTTTATCCATTAAACTATACAGGATTGCAATATAATATGATGAAAATAATTGGGAGGCATGGTTAATTATATTGATAGAATATTGAGATATTGAGTGTGTGTGTGTGTGTGTTTACATGGGTTTGTTGGTCGATCTCCCAGGTTACTGATGAGGATAGCGATAGTTTCTCAGCCTTCTTCACTAAGCACTCCTACCTGACTGGCAGGTACGATGAGGGCGCTTCCTTCTCCCAGCTCAACGCCCACATAGGCTCCCTGCCCGGGGGTGCTGATGCTAAACGACTTTTCTACCTGGCACTGCCACCTGGCGTCTACCACGACGTCAGCAAGAACATCAGTGCCCACTGTATGAGCCCCAAGTCAGTACCGTTCAATTTCGCACACATTTAGTCACTGAACTGTACTGGAAAGGTGCTTCACTCACTCATGTATACTCACAGAAAGTCAATCTAATGAAAAACAAAGGTTTACTTGATGTCTTCCTATCCGTCCCAGAGGCTGGAACAGGGTGATTGTGGAGAAGCCATTTGGCCGGGACCTCCAGAGCTCTCAGGAGCTGTCGGCCCACCTGTCCTCCATGTTCTCAGAGGACCAGATCTACCGCATAGACCACTACCTGGGCAAGGAGATGGTGCAGAACCTCATGGTGCTCAGGTGCTGGACTGCTTTTATTTTGCAAGTGTTATTTACACACATTTGTCGAGCATGGATTCTCTAAACAGGAGACAAGTCTGTATGGGCTCTTTTTTTTTGCCATTCAATTTTGTTTGGTAGTTAGTGTCAGTTGGCTAGAAAGCACAAACGGATTAGGACTAAGCTAAAGTCACCCAAAGTTGTTTCACAGAGCCTTAAGAAAAGTCCTTATCCTCTGTCCAGTGTTGTAGATGTTCTAGTGTTTCTAGCAGTGTTGTATTTTGGTGGTGTGTTGTGTCGTCTCTCAGGTTTGGGAACCGTATATTTGGGCCCATATGGAACAGGAACAGCGTGGCCTGTGTGGTCCTCACCTTCAAGGAACCGTTCGGTACTCAGGGTCGTGGTGGATACTTTGACGACTTTGGCATCATTCGGTGAGAGAGTGATTCTCAAATCTGATTATTTGAAGAAACTTTGAAAGACATTCTCCTGTTAGTTAAAGTAAACAAAAATTATTTACATTGTTCATTATCTTTACTTTATCTAGTGACGTCATGCAGAACCATCTCCTCCAGATGCTGTCTTTGGTTGCCATGGAGAAACCTGCCTCCACCAGCTCCGATGATGTGAGGGATGAGAAGGTAGGACTGTTTGACAGTAGGGTTTTTCCATAGCTCTGTCTACATACATGCCAAGACTATTTTTTCACTTAGTTTCGTAGACGGCCCATGTTTTTTACTACTGTATTGTCCTGTGTTCTGTTGTGTGCTATAGGTTAAGGTGTTGAAGTGTATAACTCCAGTAACCATGTCAGATGTGGTGCTGGGTCAGTATGTGGGGGACCCAGGCGGGGAGGGTCAGTCCAAGCTGGGTTACCTAGATGACCCCACCGTGCCCAAAGGCTCCTGCACACCAACCTTTGCCACCGCAGTGCTCTACGTCCAGAACGAGAGATGGGATGGTGAGAGCAGTCATCATCCGTTTCTTTCCTCTTTTCTCTTTCCATGTCGGATACCAGTATTGTATTCTTACCTTCCTGTTGTTTATATTTGCACGGCGGCACGGTGGTGTAGTGGTTAACACTGTCGCTTCACACCTAGAAGGTCCTGGGTTCGATTCCCGCTTGGAGACCAGGTTGCCATGTTGCCAGTATCTCCCGGGCCTTTCTGTGTGGAGTTTGCATGGTTCTCACTGTGCTCGCAAGGGTTTCCCCTCCCGATAAGATAAACCCAATGGAAAGACATGCACAACAGATTGCTAACACTGTCGCGTCCCTGACAAAGATGGACAGGAGTACTTGGATTGGTCCCCGGGCGCGGCGCACGCTACAGCCCGTGTCTGCTCCCGGCTGCCCTTGGGGGGAAGGACGACGGGATGGGAAGTGCAGAGAACATTTCATTCAGCGACTCAGTGCATGTGTGTGTGTGTGTGTGTGTGTGTGTGTTCCTGTGGGTTGCCCATCGCATGTGTGTGTTAAAATCTGCATGACAAATAAAGACTTCTTCTTCTTCTTCTTCTTCTTCTTCTTCTTCTTCTTCTTCTTCTTCTTCTTCTTCTTCTTCTTCTTCTTCTTCTTCTTCTTCTTCTTCTTCTTCTTCTTCTTCTTCTTCTTCTTCTTCTTCTTCTTCTTCTTCTTCTTCTTTTTTTTTTTTTTTATTGGTATTTTTTGCACAAATCGCTCCAATATTCAACACATATCTTTCCACATCACAATATGCAACGTCCAAGATTTGCCTTTTTCTTTTTTTTGTAAGAACATACATAGTGTGGTCCTCCCACACGCTACGCCCTCTCAATGAGAATCCGCGCTGCCAGGTGAAAAGAAGCGGTGATTGGCTGGACGTGTGTCGGAGGAAGCACGTGGTAGCCTCCACTCTCCCAAATGATCTGACTGTGGGGGGTAAAGCGCAGCGACCAGGAAGGGACTGGGAATTGGCATACGACTAACATTGGGATGGGAGAAAATCGGAGGAAAAATGGAGGGGGAAAAAGACAAAAAAAAAAAAAACTGACATGGAAATTAAAAAAAATACTTACGAAAAAAAATACTATACATTGTGCATATATATCCCTGATGCACATACTTTACATGTAGACCGATCTACCTGCGAGCAGGTATGTGCTGCGTCTTCTATCGGGATGCCATCCTTCTCCATATTGCATGTGAGAGAATGCGTCTCAGATATATGTAGGTGTGCATGAGAGCATGCATGCATGTGTGTCTCAGATATATGTACGTGGGTACGTGTATCACGAAGTATGTGTGCATGCCTCATATGTGTGTGTGTGTGTATCTTTCAGGTATGTTTCTTCTTCTTCTTCTTCTTCTTCTTCTTCTTCTTCTTCTTCTTCTTCTTCTTCTTCTTCTTCTTCTTCTTCTTCTTCTTCTTCTTCTTCTTCTTCTTCTTCTTCTTCTTCTTCTTCTTCTTCTTATAGTTTCCCTTTGTATGACTGTTCTGTAACCATTCATCTCAGCCTCAAGCCTCTTCTTTCATCTCTCCATCCATCCATCCATTCGTTTCTCAGGTGTTCCCTTCATCCTGCGCTGTGGGAAGGCTCTGAATGAGCGGAAGGCGGAGGTGCGTCTCCAGTTCACGGACGTGCCAGGGGACATCTTCGACGAGCGCTGCCAGAGGAATGAGCTGGTGGTGCGGGTGCAGCCGGACGAGGCCATCTACCTGAAGATGATGACAAAGAAGCCGGGGGTCTACTTCAGCCCAGAGGAGACGGAGCTGGACCTCACCTACAAGAGCAGATACAAGGTATGCTACACTTAAAACTACAGTTAGTGGCATAGTGGTAGTTGAGGAGAGCAGGACATGGGTATATAAACCTTTTCAAAGTTGACAACACAAGGGCGGCTAGGTGGTGCAGTGGGCAAGGCACTCACCACCAATGCTGGAGACGCTGGGTTTGAGCCCAGCTCTCCACATTGTTTTCAGTTTGGCTGGTCGTCCGTACTAATACAATTGGCAGTATTAGGGGGAGGGAAAACTGAGGGGTGGGGATCGGACGTTGTGGACAGCGACTCCTACAGGTCGGTTGGTGCGCCTGCGCAGTAGAATCAAGAAGCGATGACCCCTGACGCTGAAAGATCGCGCCGCGCAGGTGAAAAGATGCAATGGCTGCTACCTCGAGTATCTGAGGGGACTCGTGCTATGTATGGCTTCGTCCACATTGCAGCCGGCTTGTGGGAGGCAAGAAACAGCGTTCGAGATAGGGGAGGGTTGAATTGGACGATACGAAATTGGGATGGGAGAAAAATAGAAAAGTGGATAAAAAAAAAAAAGTTGACAACACAAACATTCTAAATGGGCCCAGGTGTATTTCCCGTTACAGTGTTTGCTAATATCAATAACTCATAGGAAATGCACTTGGGACCAAGCTGTTCCCTAGCAACGTAATTCCACTGATAAAGGTCTATAAGATAAGAACTTGTCCGCAAGGGGAAATTGCATAGTTGACGTCAACCCCACCGTACCATCCTATACAGTATGTTCAGTGGTCATTTGGCAGATGGGTGAGAGATATGCTCTGTAAATTAATGAATGAATTGAGTATCTTCACATGCCCTTGTCTTCACTACTGACTATGATTTACGATGACAGATTTATTATTTATTTAATTATTATAACAAAACTACTGAGTAAATATGCAAATCAAATGCAAGTACAGTATTATTATGTACAGTTATACAAGTATAAATACACTATGGTCGTAAGCCATACTAGCCAGTGGTGGTGTAACTAATAGAGTAGGTATGGGATATATCCAGATATAGTCAGTGTATACAGCGTGTACAGTGCACATAGTGGGTATGTTAACGGGAATATATGCAGATATATTCATACAGATAGTAAATATATAGACGGTAGATAAATATACAGTATATACAGGGTTTTAATTGTACATGGCTATCATGCAGTGTTATGTGGATAGACCTAGGTTAGTAGTTATGATTACAGTGTAAGGCAAAAGCGGGTGTACAGAGTTCAGTGAGAAAAAGCCTCTCCTGAGCCTGCTTGACTTTGGAACGGAAATTGCTATAGCGCCTCCCAGAGGGTAGGAGGGCAAACTGTGCATACTACATGATGCAACAAGATGTAGCCATCAAATTGTCCCACATTGTACTCCATGCCCGCTGCACCGTTGCTTCACCCTTGAAAGGAATTGCTTGGAATTATTGTCTTTGTTTTTCTTTTCAGTCCTCGCTAGGTATGCTCTGCCACAGAGTCATTTGAGATACTAGTATTTGTGATACAATATCCTGTAGCTATTCAGTTCCACATTACAACAACACACACACACACACACACACACACACACACACACACACACACACACACACACACACACACACGCATATAGGCATGTTTAGAATGTATGGAAGTTAAATGAATCATTCACTGTATAGACATGATCGTGGATGTAGCATTTGAACAGTTGCCCGGTGTGTCTCGTCTCCAGGATGTAAAGCTCCCAGACGCATACGAGCGTCTGATCCTGGATGTCTTCTGTGGCAGTCAGATGCACTTTGTCCGCAGGTACAGTACCTGCTGTCATGGTCTTGCGTGCTTTATGCTGTGACCCATTCTCACCTCCTTATTTATATTGTAAACACTGTGAATCGGAACATGCAATAACGTCAATGTTACTCACTGTGCCTTGTATATATCTTATACCTTTTTAAAAAAGATCTATTTTTACCTTATTCTTTAGCACTCGCTTGTATTTAAATTGTAAAAAAAGAAAAAAATTAAGTATTGTGTGATTTTGTGTGAAGGGCGGACTAGCAAAGTAAGATTTTCATTGTACGGCAAACTGTCTGTTTAACTGTGCACATGACAATAAACAATCTTGAATCTTTACGTCAGTGTATTATAAGTGTCCACACAGCACTGCCGTCCCTCTAACTGACTCGTCTCTCTGTCCCAGCGATGAGCTGAGAGAAGCCTGGAGGATCCTCACCCCCCTCCTCCACCGCATAGAGAGGGAGAAGACCCCTCCCATCCCGTACACATACGGAAGGTAAGGCGGGTGCTTCAACCTTTGTTTAAACTTGAAGGGCACTGAGGTTTCCCTCATTACAGTGATGCCGAATGCATACAGGTAAAAGATAAGATGACTCAAAGATGGAACAAAGATGAAAACATGTATACCACAACACAATAAAAACAAGATGAAATAGACAAAAACAAGAAGATCTTCCAGGTTGGAAGAGTATAGATCTTTAATAGACATTCCAAGAGTATGGAGCATTAAAGCAGAAGGAAGTATTTCCAACATCAGAACAAGCACAGGGAGGGAACCTTACACAAAGTTCCAATCCAATATCACTGAAATGTATGGACGTCGCTCACTCACCAATAAGAGCTTTGAGAAAATAAACGAATACCAATGTTTATCACGCGCCCCTACAAGAGAGGGGCCAACCAACCTTATCATACAGGAAACAATGGTGAGTATCCGACTGTAGTTATCACCCGTAATGAATCATCATCTTGTCTGTACCGACACAGCATAGAACACATAATCGGTAGATGTAGAGTGATGACGTTTAGTTTAGTTGAGTTTTTCGCACAGTATAAAAACAACAACACAACAACGACAACTGTACAAAGTACAAAAGATATACAGTGCAGGAAGAGGCAGAAAAGCCCAGAAGGCTTATAAGAAACCTCCACCTATAATAATAATAATAATAATAATAATAATAATAATAATAATAATAATAATAATAATAATAATAATAATAAACATAATTATATTACATATTATAGCAAGTTGAAAAACAAGATCATAGCAAGTTGAAAAACAAGATCAATGTTGGAGTATGTGAGAGTAAGTAAGTATAAGTGTGTGTGTGTGTGTGTGTGTGTGTGTGTGTGTGTGTGTGTGTGTGTGTGTGTGTGTGTGTGTGTGTGTGTGTGTGTGTGTGTGTGTGTGTGTGTGTGTGTGTGTGTGTGTGTGTGTGTGTGTGTGTGTGTGTGTGTGTGTGTGTGTGTGTGTGTGTGCGTGCGTGCGTGCGTGCGTGCGTGCGTGCGTGCGTGCGTGCGTGCGTAAAATACAATACACTGATTACAATACACAGGTTACAATACAGTTACAATATAATAATCAGATGTTCCTTCAACCCTTTTTTTGTATGTTTTTGAAGTTTCTTTTGCCAGATGGAGAGAATCATTCCATAATTTCACACCTCTATATTTAATAGAAAATTGCCCTGTAAGTAATTGAAGATGAAGATGTAAACATTGACGAGTAGAGTATGAGTGGGACAAATTATTGTTTTTAAAGTAGGTCTTAAATTGTACAGGAATCTTCCCTTCATTAGAATTAATCTTATAAATAAAAACACATTCGATTATTAGCGATTTTAAAGTTTGAACGGTCAAAATAATATCTTCTCCCTCCCGTTTCCATCCTCGTCTGCAGCCGCGGGCCGAGTGAAGCAGATGAGCTTGTGAAGAGGGTGGGATTCCGTTATGGAGGAACATACAAGTGGGTGAAGCCCCACACCACATGATACACACACACACGCACGTGTGCATGTACACTCACACACACACACGCACGTGTGCATGTACACACTCACACACACAGGCATGTTGACATTGAATTGAAGTTCACTTCAATTATTCATTGCTGTACAAATGATTGAACGATTTACCACTGCATGGAGAAAAAAGAATAAAAAAAAAAGATTTTCCACCTAATCTTGACTTGTGAATAATCATTTTGGAAACTGCATTAGCTTGATATAGCAGCCAAGTATTGACTATAATAATAAATTGTGCTTCCCTGATGTGGTGCCTGTACTGTACTTCTTTCTAGCAGCTAGGTCTACATGCAATACCCTTTGACCTTAGTTTTTACTCTATAAGAAAACATGGGAAACTCGGTACATACAATCTTAATGTGTTAAATCTGTAGATTTATATTTTTCTTTCTTTGCCTCTGTCTTCCGAGTATAGTAGTCTCTTACACGGTATGTGCTACCTCTCGACAAGTTCTGTGACATGTCACAAAGGTTCCACGTGTTCCACATGTACTGTGTAGGAGTTAGAATAACATGTCCCCTCGGGCGCCCAATGGCGAACAATGTAACGCGCTGCGTCGCGAAGCGCACCCGGGTTAGATTCCCGGACCCGCCGTCCTTTGCCGAATGTCTTCCCCCCGCTCTGTCTCCCGTTCTTCCTCTGTCTCTCTCTCTACCGGACTGCCCCGTAGTAAAAACAATACAAATCTACCAAAAACATAATAAAAAAAAGAATAACATGTCCCTATAACCGCCCCTCAACGTTCAACAGTGAAGTGTTTACAGTAAACATTGTGCCGTGGAAATACATGCAGAGAGAGTCATGAATAACGAGTACCACGGCAGACTGTCTTTATCTTGTTTGAGTGACTGAATGGAAGACCTGTAAAATTGGTTTGATTGAATTTTTGATTGAAACCTTTATTTATACTCTGAGATGAGGCCACCTCATTTACAGAACTGCTGAGTGTACAACTAAATAGACAAACAAAACAATGTGCAGTGCAATCCGTTAAAAACAGTTACAACATGAATCATAGAGAAATTAAATCGGACATTTAAATTCCGTAAGGGAAAGAAGAACTTCCAACTTTAACTTTGACGGAATGTCATTCCAGGACTTTGGGGCTGCATAATTTTCCTGCCAAGTCCTGTACTAGTCCGTGGAACTTTAAGTGTGATCCAGTTACTAGATCGTGTTTGATGGGCTGGAGCATTCCTGTCCAACAGGGCAGCTACAGTATATACGGTGGCTGTTTGCCAGTCAATGCCTTGAAAATGTACAAGAGCCAATGATAGTCTCGCTGAGCTGCCAGCGATGGCCAACCAACCTTACTGTAAAAAAGGATACAATGGTGTGTATCATACCCATCTCCAGTAATAAATCTAAGTGCAGAGTGGTAGATAGTCCAATGTCATAATTTGTCAAGTAATTTGTCAAGTATACTATTATATACTTATTGTTTATGTGTCTTGTAAGCCCATATGGGCTGGGCATACATACCTGTATGCAAGACACGAAAATAAAAAACACCAAATCAAATCTAATCAGAAAATCAAATAAAAAATCCAAGGGTTTCAGGGTGGAAGCTGAAGCCTGACGATGAATGACATCTCCATAATCAAGAACAGATACAAATATTGACTCAACTCTTTTCTGACAGAATTGAGGGAATCTTGAGCAATTTATGTACAAAAAGCCAACCTTTTGAGTTTCTCAGTATGAAATTTAAAGGTTCATTTTTTTGTCTATCCACAGGCCCAGATATTTATATTCAGTGACTCTGCTCATTTTGTGTACCATTTAGTGATATCTGTAAACTATTGCAATCATTTTTTTGCCCTGGAAAATATCATGAATTTAGGTGTGGTTCAATAATAATGTACAGGTGGATCCCCTCAAACCTGAGTCACACTTGTGCAAAATGGTACAAAGACCAGATGAAACTCTCAACACCCCCCCCCACCCTTGTCCAACAGGTAATACTAGGTAGGCAATCTTAAAATCACACCTTTACAATTGAAACCCAATAAGGAGAAGAGATCATTCTGCTGTAATCCTTTTGTATTGCATGAATAACTTTCACACGATGGGTGTCCTTCAGTACGTCCGTCAGTCAGCCTTACACCCTGTTTTTCCTCTGAGCTGCCGGCTGCTGACTGATGCGGTTTCCTGTTGCCTGTGTCCGTCTCTGCCAGGTACATGGCCTAGCTGGGGGCCTCTCGTCTCTCCACACACACCGGATAGACTGCTCTCTGCGCCAGGCAGGTCGCGTCTATATTTTCTACAACGGAGTTCGGCGATTTGCGAATCCGATTGGCCACTGACATTTCTGGTCATGTGACATGTGCGCCCAATAGCGTGACGAGCTGTGTCTTTGCCCATATCCGCGTCGAACAGCCTGCAAAGCACCTGGCGTTCTATCGCCTAACCCTAACCTTAACCAACTTCGAAAGAGTGCCTAAGCTTAACCGTCGGAATCAGGGCTGGTGTTCTATCGCCCTGCTCTAAGACAAACTCTAACCTTAACCGACTTCGAACGAGCGCCTAAGCCTAACCAGTGTAGAAATTTGCGGTCCCACGATTGGGCGTACGCGTCAGATGACCAGAAATTACACTGGCCAATCAGATTCGCAAATCGCCGAACTCCGTTGTAGAAAAATAACAGGCAGCCAGCTCGTAGGACGACCAAAGGAAGGAGCGTGGGTCAAAAGACAATCATGTATGTTGTGTTATTTTAGAGCATGGCTGTTATCGTACACACTGTGCTGTAATTTAGTCATGTCATGAGATTCCTCTGATGCAGAGCTTGGCTCGTCGGGCTGTGTGGTATGCCGGTCGGAAGATAGCGACGCTGAAATGTTTTCCAAACTGTTCCAAGAAAATGTGGTTTGAAGAACACTAGACAAACTGGTACCTGCTGTAGAAATACTTTAGATTTAGAACAATGGAAGGCAAGCTGCTGCTGCAGGTCTGAAGTGAGCATTAATACAATCACAACCATAAATACTTTGCGAGCAACACTTGTTTATTGTAAAAAGGTATGTCTATTAAAACATTTGTATGTCTCTGTTGGTGCCACATTCCCATTAACTGGATCCTAAAATGTACATAAATACAGAAGTGGAAGCAAATATACCACAGAACGCACAGTATTAAATAAAAAATATAATGTAATGTAGAATATGAACATTTAGCTGGTGTTTTCATCCAAACTGACAAGCAGCTGTACTGGATATTAAACGTACACACATGGTACATATATACACACACAGACACACATGTTCAGAATAAATAGTTTTGAATATATTCATGTTAAGGCCTATTAAAACTGCCTGAAATATGATTAATTCTTTGGTCGGTACAGACAGTGGTGTCCTGGAGCTGAAGGCTGGGCTGGTTGTGTGTCGATACATTTACATATTTCCCTTTTTCCTACACCCTCGCCGCCCTTCCTCACATTTCGTTCACCAACTAGCATTGAGGTAGGTAGCGTTAGTCGGTAGTAATTTAGCACCAGTTAGTCGTGTAGTGTACATGTCCCCGTGCAGTCCCCGTCTCCCTTGCTGCAGCTCTGGAACGCTGCTCCGTCCTCGATGCCCCGGGCATAGAGGCGCACCAGCTGACCATGGATCCTGAGGGAAACGATACAACTGTGTTACAGCGGTGAATGACTAGTTTTCTTTAACAATCGCCAACGTTTTCAACAGCTGAAGGCCGCCTTTCATCGAGGTAGCCGTTGACACGTTGATGATTACAGAAAGTGGTGCGGTTGCTGCCAGCACCTCAAAGACTTGACTGCGTGTATCTATTCTTTCAGAGAACAAGCCAGGAAGGACAATGGATAGATAGACATGACATGTACAGAGAAGATCCATTGTTAGTACTAATTTGTATATTTTGTACCCAGTTTAATCACCTGTACATTGTATATGCTTTTCTTTTGCTGCTCGTTTTACACAGATTTGACGTCTTATCTCATCTTCTTACTGATGTAAAGCACTTTGAACTGCAATCCCCTGTATGAAAGGTGCTATACAAATAAAGTTATTATTATTATTATTATTATTATTACTGTTGCACTTTACTGCTACATTTGCACTCTGGTTGGATGCCAAACTTATTTTCACTGTACTTTTTAATCGAATCTAATTATATTAGTCCGCCTTATTAGGTAGATTCAGAGTGACTCACTACAACCGACCATAGAATTACCTCAAATTCTCACCAAAATAGCAACAAGTACTAAAGTACTATGGGTATGATGCATCAACAGTGCCCAGAGAATAGCCTTAGAATAAGTAGGTAATCATAAAACTATGTGTCCTGTGTTACTGTATGTGTATAATACTGATGAGTTGTAGTTCTGGTCCTTTGGACTTGATGGGCAGATTATAGCAATGGGAAGAAACTATTCTGTAATTGGCCTCAGATGAGTCCAGGCAGGCTGCTTCAGCTCAGATCATAACAGCAATGTTTTCAAAACAACACAAATGGGTTACACTCTCAGTAACGGCTCACCTGCAGAGGATCTCTGCGTAAGGCAGGATCTCGCCATCGCAGTTCCACACCGAGACAGCGGGACCTTTACTGCCACACAGACCACACATGAAGTCCTGCTTTCTCCTCCTGCCGCTCGCCGCCCCGAGCTCAGCCAGCTGCTGCTGGGAACCACACGTGTTGCTGCTCTCGCCGCCGTGCACACACGCCGTCCCGAGTTCCTCCATCCCTCCACCAATCACCGCCTCTCCCTCGTCGTACTCGTCTTCCTCTTCTCCGGGCGGGAGAGAGAAACGGACCGCCTTCACGCGGTGGACCTCCACAAAAGGCATGTCGAACTGAGATTATTTAGAGGAGAGGAATCAGTCAGATGGCGTATTGGGACACATTTGAATATAAATATGGTCTGCAAAGAGGACTAATACCTAATCTCAAAACAAGTTAGTTTGATGTTGCCTGAGTGGCTCTAAAATATACATATTTCATTTTCAGTCTGAAGTCACAATGGGCCATTTTAACACATGGGTGATGTTCTTAGTTCAAATGTTGATTTTGGTTTTTTATCATATTTCACTAAAACAATGTCTTGACTTCATAACCAGCGTGTTGCATTATAAATATTGATAAATAAACTATAAACATTCTGTGTTGAATGTAAAGACTTTACAATGGCCTTATTCTTTTTTTTTGTATCCACTTTTTCTCCCATTTTCTATTTTTCTCCCATCCCAATTTCGTATCATCCAATTCTACCCTCCCCTATCTCGAACGCCGTTTGGCCATGCCTCCCACAAGCCGGCTGTAATGTGGACGAAGCCATACATTGCACGAGTCCCCTCCGGTACTCGAGGTAGCAGCCGTCGCATCTTTTCATCTGCGCAGCGCGATCTTTCAGCGTCGGGGGTCTGCGCTTTGGAGGGCCGCCGCCGCTGTCGCTTCCTGATTCTACTGCGCAGGCGCACCAACCGACCTGTAGGAGTCGCTGTCCACAACGTCCGATC
Organism: Notolepis coatsorum; assembly: GCF_963971535.1. Classification (NCBI taxonomy): domain Eukaryota; kingdom Metazoa; phylum Chordata; class Actinopteri; order Aulopiformes; family Paralepididae; genus Notolepis; species Notolepis coatsorum. Next base: position 69,570,604 of record NC_140181.1, read on the forward strand.
CCCACCCATCAGTTTTCCCACCCTCTAATACTGCCAATTGTATTAGTACGGACGACCAGCCAAACTGAAAACAATGTGGAGAGCTGGGCTCGAACCCAGCGTCTCCAGCATTGGTGGTGAGTGCCTTGCCCACTGCACCACCTAGCCGCCCACAATGGCCTTATTCTAATACATTAACCTACCGGTATCTCACTTTGTCTGTGATCTTCTCAAAAACGTGGTTTGATGACACTATTTATATAGCTTGATAAATTATATTTTAAGAATTAATTTAATTGTATTTGATCATTTCAGTAACAAAATCCGGGCATATAAAACTCAAAACGTATACAATTATAAAGTATAAGTCAAAGTATTTTACACAATCAACTCATTCAAAATGGTCAATGGGTCTCATTCCCGAAAATGTTTCAAAGATATATTCTGGAAGACTTATCTTGGAACCACTGAGACATAATCTATGACAAGTACACTCTGAGTCCTGAACGTGCTGGAGATATGTCTTAAGTGGCTGAAACGGTCGCAGAAATTATATGATCTGATATCTGCTTGGAGAATGGCATTATGTCGTAAACTCCAAAGCGCGTTCTCGTTGAGCTCATTTGCATACAAACCACGCCCCCGACAGTCCTTATAAAGCAACTGTTGACGCAGCTGTGTGAAATGGAATGGCGGAAGTGCTTTGAGAGCCGCGTGATTGCGAAACCTAGCGTCAGTCAGTGCCAATCAGAGAGAGTCTCCGAGAAATGCGGCTAGGTTTCATAATCACGCTTGCGCCCATCAAAACTAGATTGATTAATGTATTGGCATCATATACAGCTTGCGGTACACACACGCGCGCGCGCAGTACTGTATATGAATGAATGAATGACATATAATATATATAGCCTACGGGCCGGCGGGCGTAATGAATGAAGCAGTATGGCTTATTATTCCATAAGCCTATAGGCTACTGTTCATTCGTAGGCGCACACAAGACTTGTTATGGAATATTAATGCAGTCTATTTCCACCGATTAGCTTTAGTTCTTATTTATTTATCCACTGTCATTTCAGTGTTGGTGTATAGGCTATATAGTGTATTTCAATATAAGTTTAATTGATACATTCGAAGGAATGCAGGTTTATAGCTATATCAACCCCCTTCAATGTACAGTAAATGACGAAGTATGGTTGTCAATATTCCAATGTACAGTTTTGCTTGTACAGTGTAAGTCTACCACCCCTCCAACCTCCTCCAACAGTTTCTACGTCAAATGTACTCTCTTTTCTGGACTCTTTTTGTATCACAAACAGTACTGTATTTGCAAATCTGGTATGTCATGAATGTATAGATGTAGCAGTACTGTCTATCTGTGTCGTGTGTGTCATATATGTTATGATGAATTGAAAATGGGGGACCCTGATGTAAACAAGACGAAATTCTTTCTCTGGTCTGCATCCCCTTATGTAATTGAGCTGTACTGTACCCATTCTGCAATCTGTTAATAAAGTTTTCAATCAATACCAATCAATGGGATACATTGCATGTTGACCTGCATTCTTTCAAATGTATATAATTAATCATTAAAACAGATGTGTAACAAATAAGAAATGCAAATTCCACAGAAGGCATTAAATTATTATTATTTTCAATCATTTCACAATAATTGCATAATTGTGTTTGAATATCTGAGTAATTAAAGTAATTATACATTTGTCCAAAATAGCTGGTTCAGATATGGTTAATCCAGCTGCCCTGTGATCAGATGAATCCATATTATTTATTTTTCCGACATCAAATGCGTAATTTCTTATCGTACAAATATTGTCATATTTATTTTAATTATGATCAAGTAATTAATTCCAAGGAGGCCTGTAGCGTTAACATGAAGGAATCACTATGAGAACACAGTCTGTCAAGTTGTAATAAAGTTTTAAATTAGTCAATCAATCATGAGATTTGATCGTGGGCTGAGAGCATATTTAAGAGTGCTCCTCAGCACTCTTGGATCTGCTCTCAAATAAGATCTCAGGAAAATTTGAGGACTCCCACTCCCAGCCCTAATATGTCTTAAATAGGCCGAAATCTGGCTAAGACGAAATATTTTGTCGTAACTACGTTCGAGAATGAGACCCAATGTGACTGAATAGAGCAAGCCACGCACATCAGTCTCCATATGTTCCTATTGCACCCGGGCCATACCTGGTCCTCTGAGCTGGTGTGTCTGTGGAGGAAGGTGAGGAAGGACAACTGGTCGGTGTCCCGCACCAAGATGAGGTCCCCAGTCCCGTCGGCCAGGTGGGCGGAGGGGGACAGTCCCAGGGGGCTTCTGGGACAGGAGCTGGACATGCAAGTAAGAGACACGCACCTAAACGTGCCCTCCACACTCACCCACTCACCTAGAGGGAGAGAAGACATTGCATTAGACCAGGGTTGCCAAAAGTAGGTGCCAGCGAGCCCTCAAAAGGAATATACTGTATTTGGTCAACTTGTATGCAAGATTTAATTATCTTTGAGGAGTGATTTTGCAAGGAACAAACGTTATTGCTGTTATTCACTTGTTTCATGTCTAAATTATCCATGTCCAGTCACATTGTCTGGCCTATTATGGCCCTCCAGCCATGTTACCTTTACGCCCTCAGTGTGTGCGTGTGTGTGTGTGTGTGTGTGTGTGTGTTCTTACTCTCAGAGTCGGTACTGAACTGGCTGTATTTGGAGCTGTACAGTGAGCTGGAGTCAGAATGAGGGAACAGTCTCTCTGTGCTCTGAGAGCAAACACTGCACCTATTCATACACACAACAGAAGTAACACATTCTGATATTGTTAGGCATCGTCAGTATTCGGTTTAAAAAAGCAGAGGTATTATACATATTGTAGTGAGATAAGTCTGAATTGACCCGAATACTGATTGAGTATTGAAGAAGAAGAAGACTGATTGAGGCAGATAAACAACTTATGTATACAAGGACATTTTGTGATCCGAGATATGAAGGCACTAATCTGCTTGTATCCAGAATATTAATGTGCATGTAAAGGCACTCAGTGTGACAACTGGAAACCTGAGCCTGGGTTATATGACAAGTTACTTGACCCCGACATCCATTCCTATGGCGCATCCTCTCCTCCCGACTAATCACCAGGGGTAGTTGGGCCAGACAAAGACAGGAACGCTACATTCTCACAGACGCCAGACAAAAGTCCAGGAGGTCGTGGCTCGCCTTTCTTCAAGATCAAGTTCCCCTGTGTTGCCATGGCTCCTGCCCTCCTTAGGGTACATCCAACACCCGAGTCTCCATTGCAGGTGGCGACATTGGTAATATCTCTAAGAGGGTATTGACACCATTGGCAGGCCAAACTATGGGGAATGCGACTGCCAAGAACACTTTCCCCCACTCATTAGGAGGGACCCTGAAGACCATGCTCATATACATGAACCGTAGACGGGATAGTGTTTCATGTAGTCTTGTACCAGACCCTCAAGACCTTAAGACAGGACAGGGTTTCATGTAGTCTTGTACCAGGCCCTTAAGGAACACGCCAACTGAGAGCTACAGGGCGGTAGTCGTTGAGGCAAGCAGGCTTGGATTTTTTTAGGTACAGGGATGATAGTGGACTTCTTCAGACAGGTGGGGATGACAGCCTGTTCCAAGGACAGGTTAAATATGTCAGTGAATACCGGGGCCAGTTGGTCGGCACAGACCTTTAGGACGCGGCCGGGGATGCCTTCCGGTCCTGCTGCCTTCCTGATATTCACTTTCTTAAAAGGTCCTCCTCACCTCATGTTCTGTTACCCTGAACACTGAGTCTCCATCAGCAGACCCCCCCCCCCCTCCATTGCAGTGGCTTGTAGGCTGGTGTTGTTATTCCCAGCCTCAAACCTCGCATAGAAGGTATTGAGATCATTTGCTAAGGAGATGTCACCGTTCAGTTTGAGGGAGGTGCCTTTGTAATCTGTCATCGTTTTGAGGCCCTGCCACATAGCTCTAGAGTCAGCCTGTTCAAACTGAAGTTCAATTTTATTCCTGTAGCGCCCCTTTGCTTCTATTACTGTCCTCCTTACGTTGTATCTCGCCACCTTGTGGTCATTCATGTTGCCTGCCACAAGCCTGGCGTTGTATGCTGTGGTGCGCGCTTTCAGAGCTTCACGGACGGATTTGTCTACCCAGGGCTTTTGGTTTGGGTAAACTCTAATTGTGGTAGTGGGGATTGTTTCTTCCACCAAAGTACGAACAAAGTCCAGCACTGTCTCCGTGTAGTCATTAATGTTATCTGTATTATCGCAGAACACACCCCAGTCTGTACATTCCAGCGCAGCTTGGAGTGAGCCCTCTGATTCGACAGACCATTTCTGCACCTCTCGCGAGACTACCGGCGCGCATTTGAGTCTTTGTTTATACTCCGGAGAAAGAAAGATGGCAGCATGATCAGATTTGCCGAAGCCACTCTCAGAATGAGCCTTGTATCCACACTTGAATAAGTAACAGTGGTCTAAAATGTTACCGCCTCTGGTGTTACAAGTCACATGCTGGTAGAAGTCCGGCAATACTTTTCTCAGATTGGCGCTATTGAAATCGCCCACAACCAAAATGGCAGAGTCAATATTCGCTGCTTGGATTCTATTTACCTCGTCATGAAGCAGGGACAGCGCGTCGCCTGTGTTAGCTTGTGGGGGAATATACACTCTGACCAAGATGATAAACGTTAACTTTCTCGGGAGAAAGAAAGGCAGACACTTGATTGATATATATTCCAGGTTGGGGGAGCAGTACGTGGTTCAAAAGTTCCTTCACGTTGGCTGGATCGCTCCAATTGTTGTTCAACATGAAGGCTATTCCACCTCCCCGCTGCTTGCCGGATTCTGCTGTACGATCCTTGCGGTGTATGAAGAAGTGATCGGCCGGTTGGATAGCGTGGTCTGGGACGTCCGGCGTCAACCACGTCTCGATGAAGCAGAGAACATTACAATCTCTAACGTCTCTTTGGAATTGAATCCTTGCTCTGATGTCGTCAGTTTATTGTCTATTGATTGTACATTGGCTAGCAATATACTGGGTAGTGGCGTTCGGTGTCGCCTGGCTCGCAGTCTGTTTCGGACACCGGCTCTTTTTCCTCGTCGCCTGGATCCTTTGTTGTTGCGTGGGTCGAGGTCTGGTCCGATTGTCCTCAAGATCTCGGCGGGCCACTGTTGTTGTTCGGCGAGCTGATCCCGAGAGTAATCCAGTTGGTAAATTTCCCGTAATCCAATGTCTATGAGTGACTGACGGTCATACACATTAAATGCACCTACAGTTGGTACAAACAAAACTCAAAACTATAAATATTAACAAAAGTAAGCACAGTCTCGACGGAGCGCACAGATAGGCAGCCGGTCTTAGCAGCGCCATCCCAGTCCAAAAAAATTAAAAATTAAAATAAAAACTCTACGCTAATCGATTTAACGTTATTAGCTTAGCGCTCTATAACTAGCTTTGCAGGAATTACCCCAGACCATACCGATATAACGTTGATATTCACGACGCTATAAAACGGGAACGTATTGATGAAAAAATTATTTCTTTATGGCATATTGAAGGGAAGGTTTATACTGTCAATTGACAGTGACAATGGACACATAGCAATAATATAGATTTAGCTCTACAAACAACCTCACGCACAGTGAAAACTTGTAATGAAAAGCTGGCCTCATAGTCTAATCCCAATGGCCCCGAATGTGTTAAGACAGGACAGGGTTTCATGTAGTCTTGTACCAGGCCCTCAAGACCTTAAGACAGGATAGGGTTTCATGTAGTCTTGTGTCAGGCCCTCAAGAGAGGACAGGGTTTCTTTTTTTTGAAATTTTTTATTTTACCAGTGGGCAATGGCCACTAGATTAATTTTTTGGTACACATCAGGTAACATAGAGTGAGCAGAAGTTGGGGAGGAAAGAGGGGGGGAAGGAGAGAAAGAGGGAAGGGGTGGGGGTGACAAAAAGAGAGGAGAGAAGAAGAACATAAAATAAAAGACAAACAAAAATAAGATTCAATAATAAAAACAAGGACAAAATTAAATTTAAATTAAGATAATAAAAAAAATAAAAATAAAGGGGGGGGGGGGGGACATCACATAGGGTCAGACATAAGACAGAACATAAAACAATAATACAATATATCAGATAGGCTAGCGGCTGTTCCTGGGGAGGATCCTTTACATTAGATCGTTATTACTTTTAGCAAAAGTCAGATCGTGTGCGTTTGACGTATTCTGTCCATTTCGACCAGATCCGGTAGAACTTCTCCTGCTGAATTTGTATTGAAAATTACATCTTTTCCATTATGTAGATGTCATGAGTTACGTCTATCCAATCTTCTACTGTAGGTGCCTCTGGTTTTAACCATCTTCTTGTGATAGCTTTCTTGCTTGCTATCAGAGAGGACAGGGTTTCATGTATTCTTGTGCTAGAAACTTGTGCTAGAAACAAAATAAGGCTGGGGCCCAGATTAAGCAATGGGGGGCAATGTATGAAGATTCCTTCAGTTTATGAAGCTCATTCGTTTCTATGGACTTCTTGAGGCAACGGACATAACTTTGCCGTGTTTGTGTCTTCTTTTCAGAGTGGCTTATTTTGGCTTTTGTAAGAACTGCAGGGGGTTTAAAAATACTTGTCGTCATGGTGATATCGGGACCCATGGTTTGAACAATCTCATTATTGTTCTGAGGATAAAGTTTGCTTTCCTTCCCGCAGCTGGGTTGCATATTGGAAGCCGATGTCACAACAAACGGGGCATAATTTTCTACTGAACACAGTGACGATGGAAACTATGTTTTTGGGTGGCTTCATGAATCTTTGTTATGTTTCTACATGGTTTGTGTTTTACCCCGAGAGGCAGCGTGTGTTTTACCCCGAGAGGCAGCGTGTGTTGTCCCGAGGATCATGAATCTTTGTTGTGTTTCTAGGCGGTTTGTGTTTTACCCTGAGAGGCATCGTGTGTTGTCCCGAGGACTGGAGAGCAGGCGGTCTGCTGGCAGGAAGTGAACTGTGCCAGCATAGCTTCTGTTGCTCAGGTACACCATGGTACCTAGACGGAGAACAGAGAGGTTCAAACAGGTCAAATGTAAATAAACAAGCATGGATTCGCAATAGCCATGACCTTTTTGCTATGGGCCACAACCGTTTCCATGCCTCCTTTTAGCCAATTGGCATGAACACACACACACACACACACACACACACACGTGACCTCCATGCCTCCTAGGGTGAAACCTGTGGCCGCTAGAGTGGATACTTTTTTGTGGACCAACCAACCAATAGAGCTGCTGGTTGCAGCAAAACAAAATCCCACGATATACAAGAGGACTTATGATGGAGAAAGGTCGTATAACACGGAGTAACAAAGACTAGACTATATAAATGAGTCATTATGTTCCAATGACTTAGGACAAGCAATAGCAAACTTTGAGAATAAATATGTTTAACCCTTTCACTACCACACTACAGAAGTTATTAGTTAGTTAGTTAACAGTCTGTAGTGTGGTAGTGAAAGGGTTAACCTTCTGTAGTGTGGTAGTGAAAGGGTTAACCCTTTGTCGTGTCAGCAGTGAAAGGGTTACATTTTAAACAAACAAGAATAAAAAGCCAATCCATTGTAATAACAGTTATGTACATACCTGTGTGCATCTCCATTGACCATATTCAATTATTTGCAATCCACTAGAGCTCCATACCCGAGTAGTCGTATCTGAGCGGTCCCATCCAGCGATGCCTCTCACTCTCAGCCAGCACATCTCCATAGAAGCCATAGCCCAACAGAGACACAGAGTAGCGCACCACAGAGGAAGGGTGGTAGACAGAGCCCACATCCAGAGGCTGAGAGTCTCCTGCAAGTAATTGTGGGAATGAGGAGGGCCGAATGGATAAGTAAGTGTTCAATGATGGTGATACTATGCAAAAACAAGGTGAAATAATGGTTCTGTGTTATGGGATGGAAATATGATCATCTCTTACCGATGATGATGTGTAAAACTGAAGTAACTGGGTCATTCACTCCCACGGTGGCATAACACACACAGTCAGTAGAGCCTAGAGATAGAATACATACACCATGCAACATCATCAATCTGATAAGAACCCGGCTTTAAATATAGTCATGGAGTTTATTAACATTTCTTATCAGTCGTAGTACCAGCGGGAATGATGCCAATATGAAGGTCACAAGGCTGTAGATTCACACTGGGGTCATTCTCGGAAAGCCCCGCCTCCTGTTGTGTTCGTCCAATCACGCCGTGCAGTATTTCGCTGAACATTCCATCCCCGCCCACACACACCACACTGTTGGGGAGAAACAAGCGTTTCTGTCATGACCTCACGCCCCCAAGGGACTTTGCCGACTGCAATCTTTCCATACCATTGTGTTTGCATACTGGATACATTGCCGCGTCTTACCCGTCAAAGCCTGTCAGGTCTTTCTTCAGCAAGTGATCTCTGGCCTGATTGGCCCTTTCAGTCACTAAAGGACAAAAACTAAAGTCAGTTCTCAAACTACTAACATCTTAATACTGTGATGCATTTCCCCCAATGTCCCGTACATGGTTCACGGTTGCCGTGTGCGCCTTACCTACGACATGAGAGCTGATACCGGCCAGCTCAAACAGAGGGGCAACCAGGGAGTGATAGATCTTCCTTCCTCTCTTCTTCCCTCCAAACGGGTTGATGAACACCAGCAACCTGTGCGGTCGTACAGGACCTAAAGGTGGTGATGGATGGATGAAAAACAGTCAGAGTGTGTAGGTCAATGATGACTAACAAGTGACCAGTAAAAGTATTGAATGTAATCAACTGTGCATAATTCCATAGATTATTAGAATAATATAATGCATAACAAAAACGTTTTCTTGTACTATAATGTTGACCGTTTCAGGTGTACGTTTTTTGGAATGTTCTCTTGGTATTCTAGAACTCTAAAGGTTTAAATGACCAGTAGCCATGGTTACATCCTCATTAGAATAGTCAGTTATCAAAATGCTACCTCATACTTGAGATTGTGCACCTGAAAAGATCAACCCTTTCACTACCACACTACCAAATGGTTAACCCTTTCACTGCGACAATACAGAAGGTTAACCCTTTCACTACCACACTACAGACGGTTAACTTTCTGTAGTGTGGTAGTGAAAGGGTTAACAATACTGTATTCATATATACCGGTAATAAGATATGGGCCATGAGGTCGTTCTGGTATTCCATCTCACAGCTCATCCTTACTGTGAGTTCTGAGGGCAGCTTTTAGATGTTTTATCCACTGGTCTCTCAGATCCCGACTGGCACAGCTGAAGTGGGTCCGGCCGAGTCTCCATAGCAACCCATAGGTACCACTACTGCTGCTGCGCTTCACATAAAAAACTGGAAGTGGAAGAGACACATAGCCTGAAGAAACACTTCGGAACAAAGCACACAGACCATTAGAGCACCTAATGCAATGTACTAGGAACATAGGCTCATAGTATCTCATGGAACTGCCACTATTCATGTAAATGTAAAAATGGCAAATGGACTGCATTTATATAGCAGCTTTTATCCAAATCGCTTTACAACTTATGCCTTACATTCACACACCGACGGTGGAGGCAACCATGCAAGGTGCCAATCTGCTCATCTGTATTATCATTATCAGAAGACCGCTCTACCTCCTGAGCCACTGTCGCCCCCCCATACCCACAGGTTCACATTATTTTTATGTTGCATTGTTATTCTGTAAAGGAACAAATCATCGTTCCAAGAGCGATGTTTAAGGGTGCTTTATTGTTTGGTTCAGTATGACCTGTGACCTTTGGCTCTCTGATAGTAGCCTCTAACGGTTAACCTACCTGTGAAGTCTTTGTCCGCATCTTCAACAGACTTCTGGGGCAGAACCTCCACTTGACCTCCTTCCACTCCAATCACCTCTGACACCGGTACTGAAACTTTAAACCATACAGACCGTCACACAAGCAAACTGCAACGAGTTATCGTAAGACTACTGCAAACATAGGAAAGAACCTCAAGGAACAGTTTAGAGTTTCCCCATCTAGATTAATTCATTTGTCATGTGGTCTGGATTTTCTCACAGGCTGCTTCATTGTTTGTGGTCCATGTTGTAATGCTAGTCACACGTGTGTGTGTGTGTGTGTGCGTGTGTGAAGCGTGTGTGCATGCCTTCTCTTTGTTTTGAGTAAGCTGTCTCTCAGAGTTGTGTTTCGTGTTGGTGCCGTTTAACTCGTTCTTCTTCTTTGCTCTGAACTTCATAAAAGTCAGACAACGCTTTCCAAAAGCTCAAACAGTGAACTCCAAGCCCACGTGGTTGAACTAAAAATTCAAAGAAACAGACTAAGAAATGACGTAAACACCATGATCAAAACCGCAAAAAGAAATTTCATCAATGACAAAACTGAGGAAAACAAAAACAAACCACGTGAACTTTGGAAATGACTCAATAATCAACTAGGCTGCAGTAAAAAACTTAAAACCAGATTCTCAAACATAAACATAAAGACGGACAACACGCTCATCACAGACAAGCTGGATGTAGCCAATTACTTAAACATCTTCTTCACAAACATAGCCACAACACTGGTAAACAAACTGCCCTCCCACTCAGGGCATTATGGGGTAGAACACATAGTAGCATACTACAAGAACCTATGGGTCCACAAAGACGACTTCAAACTGGAAATGGTAACAACCGATGAGGTACTCAAAAAATTTAGCGCCCTCCAACCTAACAAGGCCACTGGCCATGACAATATCCCCTCCAAATTCCTCAGACTCAGCAGCCGCCATCACCCCAGTCATCACACACACATAATAAACCTCTATAAAACAGGGACATGTCCCCAAAGACTTCAAAATTGCGAGAGTGACCCCTCTGCACAAAAAGGGCAGCAAATTAGACCCAGGCAACTACCGCCCTGTTTCTATTCTTACCGCCATCTCGAAAGTCATGGAGAAAATAGTCTACGAACAGGTCGAAAAGTACCTGGCGCAAAAAAATCGAATCTACGAATTCCAATCTGGCTTCAGAACGTCCCACTCCACTGACACATGCCTCCTCTATTTGAACGACCACATCAAACAAGAGGTGGACGCGGGCAAATACTGCGGCATGGTCATGCTGGACCTACAAAAGGCCTTCGACACTGTCAATCACTCCATTCTGATTGACAAGCTAAAAGCAATTGGTTTTGATAGTTTTAGTTTATCAGTGAGCTGGATGCAATCCTACCTGGAGGGGAGAGAACAGATGGTAGAGGTAAACGGTACTCTATCCCCCCCCCTCACAGTGAGCTGTGGTGTTCCACAAGGAAGCATACTAGGACCGCTACTGTTCCTAATTTATGCAAATGACATGTAGTCAGTCTGTGACTGCAACTTGTTCCTGTTTGCGGACGACTCAGCCCTGCTGGTCTCTGACAAGAACAAGTTGCAGGTTGAAAAAACCCTCAGCTCGGAACTAGGCAAAATCTGCATATGGCTGGCTGATAACAAACTATCATTACACATGGGCAAAACAGAGTCCATTCTCTTCGGTTCAAATAACAAACTCAGCAAGACAGACGGCTTCTCAGTTACAGTGGGTGACAATATTGTCACAAGGAAAGACGAAATTACCTACATGGGTTCCATCCTAGAGGCTAATCTTTCCTGTGACAAAATGGCATCCAATGTAATAAAAAAGTCAACCAACGAACTAGATTCTTGTACCGGATCTCCTCTCTGGTAAAAAAGAATACCCTGAAGACTCTGGCAGGAGCACTCATTCAAGGGTACTATGACTATGCTTGCACCTCATGGTACCAAAGCACCTCAAAGGCGCTAAAAACAAGATTACAAACATCACAAAACAAACTGGTCAGACTACTACTTGACCTTACCCCCAGAACCCACCTCACCCCTGCCCACTTTGACAACCTAGGATGGCTTAGAGTAGACGACAGAGTACAGCAACGGGCCTGGTCTACAAGATACACTATACGACTAAGGTACCCATGTACATGTCAAAATACTTCCCAAAGGTCAGTGAATACCATGACACCAGAGGAAGCTCAACAAATCATGTTAAACCCAGATTCGGCTCAAACAAGGGACTAAACACATTTAGCAATTATGCCACATCAATGTGGAACGCCCTACCCAAAGCTGTAAAGGAATGTGAATCCCTACCCACATTCAGAACCGCTCTTAAAGAGCACCTACGGGAGGCTGCAATTCGAAACTGGCCACCGTAAATGCCCAAACCCCCCACCACCTCCTAATAGACAGTCTCCTCCCCACCGCATGTATATATTCTCTCCCCGCCATATGTATATTTCTCTCCCACCCACCCACCCCCTCCAAATGTACAGTCTCCACCCCACCGTATGTATATTTCTCTCCCACCCACCCACCCCCTCCTAATGTACAGTCCCCTCCCCATCAACTCTTGTCAGGATCTATGGGTAACAGTACTGTATATTTGAATACCGTTTATGTCACAAATGTATCAGTACTAAATACCTGTATGTCCCTATGCCATAAATGTCATGCATGTTGTGTATGTCATAAATGTCGATACGAGTTGAAAATGGGGGACCCTGATGTAAACAAGACAAACGTCTTTCTCTGGTCTGCATTCCCTTAACAATTGTGTGTATTGAGCCGTACTGTATTGTACCCATTCTGCAATCTGTTAAATAAAGTTCTCATTCATTCATTGATTGCTGAAAACTAATTTATAAGGATCACCCTGCAATTAGGCCCCTCACCCTGCAAGACAGGCCCCCAACTACATGAATGAATGAATGAATGAATGAATGAATGAATGAATGAATGAATGAATGAATGAATGAATGAATGAATGAAAACTTTATTTAACAGATTGCAGAATGGGTACAATACAGTACGGCTCAATACACACAATTGTTAAGGGGATGCAGACCTGAGAAAGACGTTTGTCTTGTTCTGATACATTTGTGACAAACGGTATTCAAAGTATTCGGTATTCAACATGAAAGTTGAAGAACAATATTTGTGTGTGGTGTTGTACTTCAATAATTAAGTATAAGCCAAAGCTACTTTATCAGCTCTGTGAATCTGTTTTCCTGTCTCTCAATAAAGATGTCTTGATTTATTATTTATTTATAGCTTTCCACTGGTGCGTGCACATCATCAACCTATAAGTAAAGTAACTCCCTGTGCAAAGCTTTACCTTTTGAATGATATAGTTCGGCTACTCTGTTTCACATGAAAATATTGAGTAAATATTTGTAAATAAACTGCATGAAATGGCTATGGCTTATAAAACGTATTTATGGTAGGCTATACTGTTGCACAACATTCTCGACATGCCCTATAGAACTTCCAGTTTATTCATCAAATACTTGGGAGGCAAAGAAACTTTTTTTTAACGTGCACATAAAAGATGGTCAACTTACTCGTTTTCTTATCACGGTTCTTCTTATCAACCTCAGTCCAGTTGAAATACCATCCGGTCAACACCGCTCGGTGTCTCTTCTTCCCGACCCATACACTTGACTCCAGCCTCGGATCTATGTCCATTCTACATCTACGAATGTTAACGGTGATGTCGCTGTCACTGTGCGCTCAATAATGTGATACTATACATGTCATACACGCGCCTATTATGCCCAAAAATATTAGATGAACATTATCTTGCCATGAATGAGTGCCTCCCCTCCCTCCCAGTCCAACAACAGCCTGAACACCTCCTTATATTGTCCACATCTGTATCTGATAAATTACACTGACTTTTCAGAATTCAAATTATAGTTAAATTCCAAACGACTACACCTGCTGTTGGTTATACAGCTGATATTCCAACACTATCCATTCGCTCGCGTCCCTCCCTGGATCACACCTGAGACATTTGCATGTTGCTTTCTGATAGGACGGGATGGGTTCACCTGCACAAATTAGCATAGTATCGACGTGTGTCAGTGAGTGTGTCTGCGTGTGTGCGTAGCATGTATGTATGTTTATAGGCTATGCTATAAATAAAATAATAAATAAAATAAAACGTTAAAAATGTAAGTAAATGCACGTCCAACCCTGCAAATAGGCGGATGTCCCATTCTAATGAAATAGGTGGATTTAGTTTTCGTTTCAGTGTATCAACTTTAATAGAATCATGGATTAAAGTTAAAGTAAAGCACTCTGTCAATGTGAAGGGGGGGTGGATTGAAAGTACGCATGAGTGAAGGAAATAATTACTTCCGGCACAGCAAGCGCATGCTTCCTCCAACGTTGTAAAGCTAACTATAATGTTGTCCAATATGAAATCCTGTCTCTCTCCGATGCGAATTAGATATTTGGAAATAAAAGTCTCCACAGAATGTCCCTATGTTTATGCCCATTTACCCTGGCATATGGACTTTTATTGTGAAAACCAAGAGAAAACTTTGACCGGAAATGTACTTCATTATCGTTGCTAGCTAGCTTCATGCAGCTGCTTCCTCCTCGCTGGCGAATCGTTTCAGCTAGCCAGATAGCCACATCAAAGAACAGATTTTCTGTCAATGTTATGAATTGATCGATTGCTGTTGTACCGTCAATTGGTGTTTCCAAGGTCCTGCAAATAAACCATCTTACAAAATGAACATACGAAACGCAAGGGTAAGTCATGCTGCCAAGCGTGTCTCCCAACCATGCTAATCTAAGTAGCTAGTCACGTTAGCTCGCTAGCTAATTTTAACATAATAACAGTGCTGAGTTGACAGTGTACGTGCTAAGAATACATTTGAGGTCGTTAACAATTAGGGCTTTCTTTTCTTCTCACACAGCCGGAGGACCTTATGAATATGCAGCATTGCAACCTGCTATGTCTTCCAGAAAACTACCAGATGAAATATTACTTCTATCATGGATTATCCTGGCCTCAGGTGAGGCATTATACTTAATACTATCACATTCCCTGCCACTATTGCAGCTTTTAGCCACATCCTCAATATGTTCTATCGATCCATATACTTCTAACAACACATGTCCATTGTCATAATTCCAGCTCTCCTACATTGCAGAAGACGAAAATGGCAAAATAGTGGGATATGTGTTGGCTAAGATGTGAGTATCTATGATCAGCTGTAGAACTGAAGTCTAGATCCTGTGTGTCATACATACTGTGTAGTCTTGATGTATGCCTCTCTCAAACCTCTCCAGGGAGGAGGACCCAGACGATGTGCCTCATGGCCATATCACATCACTGGTGAGTCAGACGTTTCACAATGAAGACTCACCTCACTGCATTACTTATTACTGTAGCGACCAGTGAGTTTCTTCAATATCATTCCATGAATTGGAATGTCAGAATCTGTAACAATTCTCTGGTAAACTTGTGACATTATCAGGAGATTTTACATATGGGTCACTTGACTGGAAATTAAATCATCAGAGAATGTGGAGTTGACGTCATGTGGGTGGGGGAGTTGGACGGCATTCTGAGGATTACTCCGGTTGACCCGTGTGTGTTGACAGGAGAATTCTTGGGTTAAAAAATGGTTTGAAGTCTTGTTGTGTGAAAACGTCATGACCGTCAAGGGAGAAACTACATTACATTTAGCAGTTTTTTTTAGCGATTTCTCAATACATATTCATTCAATCTGTATTTAATCTCGAACATAATACATACAAAGAAAGAAAACAATCTAGAGACAAAGTCAATCAATTAAACATTTCAAATAATTAAAAAACAACTGCAGACTGCAGTGAGAGAACCACATTCCACATCATGCTGTATTCTGATGGCCTATTGCAATAGCAGCAGCTATACCAGCAGTGGAAACAGAGACTGTATAGTAGGCTAATTGAGAATATTGTCTCATACACATTCTTTGCTATCTTTTGCATTCATTCATTATATCCTGACATAATAAATGCACACATCATCATCAAGGGCCAGAACATCCACTTCAGTTTTCTCACCAAACTCTGCAACTGTCTTCAAACTCATTACACAAACACAATCCACCGTAATAATGATTGTATTTGTAAGACAGTCAGGGGTTAAAAAGCATCAGACTGAAAATTGTTGTTCCTTTCAGTTGTATCCCTTACTGGTTGATTTCTATTAAATAGCACCCTTTCCAAACTGTATTTGAAGTACATAACTTAAAGCTGCAGTAAGCAGCTTTGGAGAAATGAGCAATAATGAGTTTACCTGCCCAGTAGAAATATAGCAAGCTCTACATCACTTTTCAAGCCCATGCACATGTAACAAAGGTTTTCCACAGACTCTCAGAGCCATCAGCAGCTTTAAGCTTAAATTATTTTATATAAAAATGATTGTCAGGTGATTGGCCAAAAACAACAGCTCCCTGCATCAATAAAACTACCACCACGTTCCTCATCAAGAAGCATGCACAATATGCAAAACCACCTGCCAAAACCATCAGAGGCTGGGAAATATATATATATATATATATTTATTTAGCTTAAAGCTGCTGGTGCCTCTGGGAGTCTGTGGAAAACCTTTGTTACACGCAATGCAGAGCTTGCTCCATTTCAGCTGGGCAGGTAAATCCATTCTTGCTAATTTCTCAGAAATTGCCTACTGCAGCTTTAACCCTTAGAGATTGCCCAAACCCGTAGACTGGTTTACAATATCACAAAATAGCTGCGACCTCAGAGGGCACTCTAAATTAGGTCAATAATAGGTATGCCTACAGTGAATTACACATACAAGGCATTGTATATTCTACTGTATGCATTAGGGCTGGGCGATATGGAAAAAAATCATATCGCGATAACGATATGATAATGTTATCATATTTCTCGATATCGATAATTATCGAAATTGTATGTGTATATATAATTTTTTTTTCTTCTTTTTTTTTTAAACAACAGATGTATGTTTATTTTGCAGCAATTCTTTGTCGTTGCCGCCATCTTTAGTGTTACATCCCCTCACACTCCAGTTCTCAGGCTGCAGCTGGTTTAAAAGCGAAAGTAAACCGGCTTCTCTGCTGGCTGTGGCTCCAGGGGAGTTGAACAGTTCTGGCTCTGCTAGTTTATTTTCGATCTTTTGGCGCTTTTTTGGTGGACAAACCACCGCACATGTGCACCGTGACTCGTGACTGGAGTCTAGTTCTGCTAGCACACATAGCCTACTGTGTACAGACGGTTTCAAACTGTATTTTAAATTAGAAAGCAAACAAAATAAATGGACAAGAGAAAAATAAATCTCAATTTGGTCAGTATTGTCATTTGGACAAGCAAAGCCATTACTTTAAGTTGCAGGCAAGAAAGACAAGTCTGTCCACTGTCTCTGGTTTTAAAACTGCCCTGTTGCAGGTCACAAAAAAAAGAATTAAAAAAAAAAGAAAAACGATTTTTCGTGTTTTTTTTTAAATTTCGATATTCGATATCGATTATTAAAATATATCGTGATATTTATCGTTATCGTTATATCGCCCAGCCCTAGTATGCATGATGTAAAGTCTCTGACGGTAACCACATTCTCACATCAAGTTTTTTTTATAATCCCAACTTCTGCTAATTAAGTGGTATATGCATTTTTCAAGCTCCGTTTTTCTCATACACAATAGTTCTAAATGAGGGCCCTGGTGAGGGACTGGCCTTCTTGAGTAATGATGTCCTTCTCTGTGTTTTCAGGCTGTGAAGCGCTCCCACAGACGTCTGGGTCTGGCTCAGAAGCTAATGGACCAGGCCAGCAGGGCCATGATTGAAAACTTCAATGCTAAATATGTCTCTCTTCATGTCCGCAAAAGGTAATGCATGATTTCGAAGCTCTGCCCCCTTCACACAAGTATTTCGATTTGTATTCCCGAGTTCTTCTCTTTGTTCAGACAAGAGGCCATTGGCCATATTCACAGTGGGAACAGGGTGGAATGGAATCCCAACCTGAGCATGACACAAGCAAAATGGCCACCGTGTGATTATGGACAATTGCCCAAAGTACCCCTTGACTTTGAATATTAAAGGAGATATATCATATATGGATTTAACTTTCTGAAATGTTGGGAAATTACATAGACCACTGCACTTCCGCGTTACATTGAAATCGGGGAGGAGATAGCAGGGGGAGCAAATTAATGAATGTGGATGAGAGCCTTGATGTAAGTGGTTGCAGCTACGGCTGTGGGGGCGCTAGAGACATGATCAAATAGACTTTTATGAGCCTGAGTTTCCTGAACACGGCGCGACCCATTCCTAATTGATCAGAACTAAATCGGCCGAGATCAAGTCCCTTTTCCAGCACCTACTCCCCATACACATGTGCAGATTGTCAACGGAGTCTGGACGACACGAGATGACGCACAAATGAACGTGTTCAGGAAACTCGGGCGCATAAAAGTCTATTGGATCATGTCTCCAGCGCCCCCACAGCCGTATCTGCAACCACTTGCATCACGGCTCTCATCCACATTCATTCATATGCTCCCCCCGCTATCTCCTCCCCGATTTCAGAATCCCGGAAGTGTTGCGGTGGTCTATTAGGTAGTCATTATGCAGGGGGTGAATTATTCAGGTTAACAAGCTTAAAATAAGCTGTTCAGAATTTCCCTTTGTGATCTTATACCGGGGACACAAGCAATCAGTTGGCAATCAGTTAATTAATCAATTAGCTGTGCCTTTTGAAGCCAGGAAGACTGCATACTTCATGTACTGCACAGTTTGTAAAGTTTTCTTTACTTTTGGGTGTGGGGTAGCCAGGCAGGGAAGGAAATAATTAAAATGTATTACAAATTAAATACAATTTGTTAACACCTGTTAACAAAAACAGCATGTTCACTACAATTATTTATTATATATTTTTTAAATGTAACGAACATGTTCCACAGATTCATGGAAGTTGTATAAAATAGTTGAAAAGATATATAATATGTCCCTTTTAATAGTATCTCAGTGTTTTTGTTGCAAAGAACGGTTGTAAATCCTTCTCTCTTGTTTCCATAGTAACCGGGCTGCTTTGCATCTGTACTCAAACACACTGAAATTCCAGTAAGTTCAAAGAATGTCCTCTAACCACATTTCATAAAGGTTAAGTTCCAAATTTTGGACCCCAAGCCCTACTTCCTACTTACCTACCATGTTGTTGATCGGCCAAGTCCTTCCTCAGCATCGTCTTATCTTCATCCTGGATACAGGTGGCTCCAGCTATTTGGCCACAAAGCGAATGTGAAGTCTGTGAGGCCACACACTCCAGTCTGGACAGGCCCTGAGATGAAACGCTGAACCCTACTCCACAACGCACCCAGAGTATGTTTCAGCTTTTATCCCAGGGCGTGTACAGACTGAACCCATTGACTTTGCATCAGTTTTGTGGCTAACTAGCCGGGCGCCACAGGCATCCAGTGTGAATACCGGCATGGATCGTGCTGAGAAAGGACTCGACCGGTCGACAACATCACCTGTATGTAGGAAATGGGGCTAGTGTTACACAACTCTGAACGTACCCTTTAAATACAATGTGTCTAGGTGTTTATACATATATTCCCTGCTTGTTCTACAGGATTAGTGAAGTAGAGCCCAAATACTATGCGGATGGGGAGGATGCCTACGCCATGAAGAGAGACTTGGCCCACATGGCCGACGAGGTGACTTTCTAACCATACCTTTATTTGCCATGGTGACACCTTGGAAACGGTGACCCACACTCTCATAGCTATGGCTACATCCTGGAGGTTTCCCCAGGGGGAGATGTAGCTCTATATATCCAACTCTGTTCACTTGTCTACTGAACGCTTACAGAATCTTGTGTTGTTTGGTATCTACAGGTCCCACAGCTGAGGAAACCAGGGGTGCGTGTGCTGGGCCAGGAGGCCCCCTCTGCCCAGAGCCTGTCGGGGTCCGTCGACCAGGAGAGAGAGGGGGAGAGGGACAGCGGTGGAGAGAGCAAAGAACTGAGCGAGGTCAGCGAAGCCACGGAGAGCACAGATGTCAAAGACTCCTCCTCCGACTCACAATGACTCCGTCGTCTTAGCTGTTTTTAAATTCATCCACAACACTTTTCATCTCTCCTTCTTCTTCTTCATCTCTCCCATCTGACACGATGTTATTTGGCTTCGCCAAACAGTGGCCATCTGTTTATCTCGGCTGTGTCCACGTTCACACCCACACTTCCGCTGTTAATTTCAGAGCAGTTTTTCACTGTCGCGACTAACAAAGGAGACTTTTGAGAACGATGACGAGCGGCTTGTTTTGTAAATGAAACTAATGTTGAAATTGGTAATTGGTTTCAGAGTTTTTATCGGACTTACTGTTGTCACTGCTTTCGGAGTAGCGCCCGGCTATTGCAAGATATACACAATTTGAAAACATAACCAATACTTTTCAGTTTGTCCCAATCAGGTATTAAGTATTTAAGACTATAATACTCTGAATAAACGTTTCAAATAAAATCTTTGGTACTGGACTTATTTTTAGAGTATTCACCCCAAAAAAGCAGCATTGTTTTCTATTAGTAGATCTCGGTACAATAATATTCAGACATTCTAAAGGTGACCACTAGGGTGTGTTGTGGTAAATGAAAACTCCATTGAGGTTCAGTTCAAATCAGCACTAAACTAGTCCAGGTTTCTGACTTTGGTCTGGACTGTGCAATGCCATCATAATGCACATCTAGTGCACTAGTTATGCTCTACATCGTGTATATGGGTTGAAATGTTGGCACACAAGACACTGTTATCTTGTCCATTTTGTCTTTAGAACCTTGCCGAACCTGGCTCGACTGCCTGAGACAGCTGCCTCTCACATCCTGGCTAGTCCTGGCTAAAGCCGGCTGGGACTGTTGTATTGTTATGGTTTAGTGCGTGCATCACAGTTGGTGGCTTGGGGTTTGAAAGGTTGCCTAGTAACTGGAAGTACAATAGAGAAGCAAACCCAACCAACCATATACTAGACCACGGGTAGCCCCAGCCGGGCTTAACATGGCTAATGAAAACAAAGCAGTAGAGAGACAGAACTACATGGTTTGCTCAGCAACAGTTCCTGACTAAATGACTTAGCAGCTCTGGAGAAAATTGCTGTTGCCATATTGTCAAGGAATATTATTTACTTAATTTTCAAAAAAGTGGAAGGTTCTTGGAATTGGAACTGCTATACAGTGTTGCTTACTAGAGAATTCCATATTGGATCTCCTGGACAAATAATTACTCTTTTCCCCTCTTGCCATGCGGGCATATTTACCACCCTAAGAGGACAATCCATGTTGATTTAAATTTTAGGTGATTCTAGACTATATAATTATGGTATGTCTGCAATTGGGTAAAAAAGCTATTTTGCTATGGCTATGCACACCCTTAAATGAGTGCACCCGCTCTGAACACCAGAAATCAGGCTGGATCCCATTCAAGAAGTTTCTGTCCCCTTGACCCTCACCCTAGCCTCTCAGGGAATCCTCATATAAACTGGACGATTTAAGTGTCTGCCCAATCCATAAATGATGCCTATGTCAAGTTCACTACTGTGAACTCAAATATGAATGAATGATTAACACTCTCTCCTGTACCTCAATTCCACCTGCTGAAGTGCCCTTGAGCAAGGCACTTAAACCCCAACTGCTCCAGGCCGGCTACCAGGTGTGAATGTCTGTGACTGAGTGTGAAGCAGGGCGTTGCTGAAAAAGAGCATCCATACGCAGCAAACCTGTAATGTAAATGTACATGTAATGTTAAACCTACCCTGGGTGAATCAAGCTTGCTGCAGCATCCCTTATTCCGTCAAAGTGACCCTCGTAATGACGAAGGCTTTTCAACGAGGGTTCCTTTTGATTCAAGGCCTGAGAAGCTTGGTTTTGAATGAAAAGCTAATGGGATCCAGCCAAGATATTGCAAAAAGTTATGTCCTCTAGTAGTGCCAGACCTTCCATTTTAAGATGAGCGTATCTTCTGCTGTGAATATTCATGACCACTAGAGAGAGAAACCTAGTGATTTTCATCCACAATCCTTGCATGTGTGTTGGGCCTTGTTGGAGGTCTGCGCTGTGTTGCTTTGAACTGAGGTGGTCATCCAATCTCCAGCTGCTCAAAGTGAGTACACATCAGGGATCAGCAATCTAGATGGAGGGGGTTCCTTCCCCTCTTGTGTCCTTTGAGATAGGGATCTAAACTAGCCGATCAGCTCGTCTGAGCCGCTGACGGAGCATTTTAATGCTTGTTAGAGGAAGGAAGGAAATAATATACAGAACAAGAGTTAACAGCTACTCCCGCAGAGAGGGGGCTCAACAGAAGAACACACACTTGTAAGATGGGCGACACACAGGAATACACATGTATTGGGTCGAGGCAGAGATGGAGAGACTCAAGAAGGTAAAAGTCACGACTGCTCAACTTGTATTTGGTACAAGTGTTTACATGACCAGACCTCAGAAGAAGTCATCTTTATTTGTCATGCAGCAACACACGCATGTAAGATGGGCGGCACACAGGAATACACATGCATTGGGTCGCCAATGAAATGCCTCTCTGCGCTTGACCGCTCCCGCCGTTCACCCCCCCCCCCCAAGGGCAGCCGGGAGCAGACATGGGCTGCAGCGTGGGCCGTGCCCAGGGACCAATTCAAGTTCTCCTGTCCGTCTTTGTCATGGACGTGACTGTGTTAGCGATCTGTTCTGCATGTTTTCCATTGGGTTTATCTCTTTTTTGGGGGGGGGGAAACCCTTGCGAGCACGGGGAGAACATGCAAACCTCCCACAGAAAGGCCCGGGAGATACCCCACCTGGGTATCTGGCAACCTGGCAAACTGGTTCCCAAGCAGGAATCTAACCCATGACCTTCTGGGAACAAAGGTTAGCTGTTAGACCATACGCACACATTGTCATTTTCACACTTTATTTTTTTATTGATCTTTTTCCCCCTCCTTTTTCCTCCGATTTTCTCCCATCCCAATGTTAGTCGTTATGCCAATCCCCTTCCTGGTCGCTGCGCACTTACCCCCCACAGTCGGTCTGGGAGAGTGGAGGCTATCACGTGCTTCCTCCGACACACGTCTAGCCAATCAACCGCTTCTTTTCACCTGGCAGCGTGGACTCTCACTGAGAGGGTGTAACGTGTGGAAGGATCACACTACCCCCCTTAGATCCTATCCGTGCTGAGCAGGCGCCCCGACCGAACTGTAGGAGTCGCTGTTTACAATGACCCGGACCCACCTCGCCAGCTTTCCCACCCTCTAATACAGCCAATAGACATATCTCAAACCCTGCCCCTTTTCTTGATCCTCCAATCACAACTGTCGCTTACCTCGGACAAAACTTGTTTGTCCGAGGTAAGCGACAGTTGTGATTGGAGGATCAAGAAAAGAGGGCAGGGTTTGAGATAGGTCTATTGTATTAGTGTGAACGGCCAGCCAAGCTGGTGACAACGCCGGAGCTGTGAGCTGGATTCGAACAGGCGAATCCAGCATCTCCGGTGTTGGTGACGAATGCAATCTCCGCTACGCCACCTGACCGCCCTATTTTCACACTTTTCTAACATGGAACATCTAGGCACAGGTGGCTAACTAGAGGCAGGAAGTGGAAGTGGCTCTATAATGCTTTATAATGTCTTTCGACCTAAACATTACATTGACTCTGGGTGGGTCACACATCAAGAAACAGATAAAATAAAATAAAATGTACAGTATATACATATACAATACATACATGTAATATATCCATGCACACAGGAGCGTTATAAGAGCAGAGAGATTGAACATGGCCATGTTGAAATGGAAGAAAGTAATTTAGCGGAATGATTGGTAAAAGGTTTTCATTGGGGAAACTTCAGAAATTGCACTTGGATTAAGAGAATCCTAGTGAGTGAGTGAGTGAGTGAGTGAGTGAGTGAGTGAGTGTCGTCTTGTCTGTTATTTCATATAATTTTTTCTCTCAAATGTTTAGCTGGGAGTGTTAGTCTAACAACCTAGTCTTATTGTCTCACCGTCCACAAAGCGTCCAGACAGTACATGAAATGAGTGGAATTCTTCATCATACTTACCACTCAAAATGGTAGTTTTGGGTAATTGAAGAGTCATGCAGCATTTTAACAGCCTGTAATCTGTGATGGCACACACAATGAACCCACGGGGCACAGAGAGAGAGAGAGAGGGGGGGGGTTGAGAGAGGGAAAGGTGGGGCTTGGTTTAGCGGGTTTCCACCCAGCGGTATTGCACAAGCCGTGTCTCAGAGTGTGTGTGCCTGTATGAGTGTGTATGTGTCAGCACTGTGTGTCAGGGTGAGAGATAGAGCAACAGAGCATTATAGTGTATGTGTATCAGAGAGAGAGAGAGAGAGAGAGAGAGAGAGAGGAAGATGGAGAGATCCACCCACAACAAACTGTGTCCAATGTGAGGGGGAGGTGAAGGAGATCAAGGCTCACTGTTCCAATGACTGGCATTACTGACTGTACTCCGGCAGGAGAATAGAGTGCTTCTTGAGACAGATCCTTTTCAGGTAGGTGTCTCCATTTATGACCATTTAATACATTCTGCGTTTTTATATTTTGAGTTTTAAGTCTAACGCTATAAACACATGAAGTGAGTTATTACTGATACACAAAGTCCACAACTACTGTACAGTAAGGCAGCGGTACAGCGACAGTTAAAAAAGCAGATAAAAGACAGGTGATAGTTAATTATTGATACTGAATTGGTTATTGTGTTATTTTGATATTGGAGAATAATGGAGGATTGGGGTTTGTATTGCACAGGTTTTCTTCAATATGGATAACACTGACTTCAGTCATGTATTTACTGGCTATGAATGCATCCTTCTGTCCATAAAACATTTCATATCTTCATCTTGGCAAATGGGAACATGTCTGTACTTGTGAAAGTCTTAAAGATGGAATGCGGCTATATTAATACACATGGGTGAGTCAGAGAAAACAGAAGGAGTCAAGCAAAGACTAAAAGATCAATGAAAATTTTGTCAGTGATTGTGATGACAACACTCGCTTGCAGGACACTGTGATTCAATGATGATCACATGGTGAAAGAATGGGAAAGAGAGGCTGATGGAAAAGGGCGACAGAGTGTGGAAAAATTAGATCCATTCACTCCATTTTTCAGAGAAAACAGTTTGGTCATGTTGAAAATAATGGAAGAAAGTAAATTCATTGGGAAACTGCATAAATTTCACTTGAAGTTACGGGAATCCTGATGACTGGTGTTTGGTTGAGGAAGGGGAAGTGAGGACAGAGAGGGAGAGAGAGTGTGTGTCTGTGTGTGTGTGTGTGTGTGTGTGTGTGTGTGTGTGTGTGTGTGTGTGTGTGTGTGTGCGTGTGTGTGTGTGTGTGATGCTCAAGTGAGAGGGCCGAGACCCACTTTGCCCTTCTCTCAGTTGACCATTATTCACTCACGACCATTTTGCGCTTATGTCATGCTCAGGTTGGGATTCCCCGGGAACAGGGTGTAAAGGAATCCCAACCTGAGCATGACATAAGAGCAAAAATGGTTGTCGTGTGAATTATGGTCAATGAGGAAAAACACCCCTGCCTGCACGAAAGGTCCCCCTATAGTATGGACTCTATGGAGGATACAAGTGACAACCACACAACGTAAAAGAAGCACTCAGACTCGAGCTTCATCACAGTTTAAACGGTCATGTGTGCTGACTGTGAGCCTCAGGCTTCAAACGGAAACACTGTGAACAAAGCCAAAGCCAGAGAGAATACATAAAGACTTCTGTCTTGACGGGTTGGTGGCTCCCTGCTCAACCTAAACAGGAAAAAAGGAGGTTGGTTTCAATGATCCAATTGAAATCTGCACATAGTAAAACTGTATAATATCGACCCTATGGCAACAAACAGTATAGGGCTATTTGCTATCACAGTCGAGAAGAGTATAAACTAAGAAGAGTTTAAACTAAGAAGAGTAACTAAGAAGAGTTTAAACTAAGAAGAGTAACAGAAGTTTAAACTAAGAAGAGTAACTAAGAAGAGTTTAAACTAAGAAGAGTTTAAACTAAGAAGAGTAACTAAGAGTTTAAACTAAGAAGAGTTTAAACTAAGAAGAGTAACTAAGAAGTGTAACAAAGAAGAGTATAAACTAAGAAGTTTAAACTAAGAAGAGTAACTAAGAAGAGTTTAAACTAAGAAGAGTAACTAAGAAGAGTTTAAACTAAGAAGTGTAACAAAGAAGAGTATAAACTAAGAAGAGTATAAACTAAGAAGAGTTAAAACTAAGAAGAGTAACTAAGAAGAGTTTAAACTAAGAAGTGTAACAAAGAAGAGTATAAACTAAGAAGAGTTTAAACTAAGAAGAGTAACTAAGAAGAGTACAAACTAAGAAGAGTAACTAAGAAGAGTTTAAACTAAGAAGTGTAACAAAGAAGAGTATAAACTAAGAAGAGTTTAAACTAAGAAGAGTATAAACTAATCAAAAAGAAACAAGTGGTCTCATTTCTCGATCTTGAACTTCAGCAACAACAATATCAACCAGAATAGTAGTCATGGTGGAAGTCGTAGTATTGGAGAATCCACCTGTAATCTTCAACACAAAACATCCCCTCCTCTGTGGTGTGCGCCTCTCGCTGTGGGCTCCTATTTTTAGGGTCGCTGAAATGTTGCTGGGTGCTATTTTTGCACTGCATGCACTAAGTGCAGCACAGGCATTGCAGCAGCACAACACATGCCAACTGGCTTACTAGTTGTCTTTCAGGAGAGCGCTGCGTGGAGGAAGGCCGGGGTTTCAAGAGATGTGTTACAGTAAGACGAGCATGCTCTTTTCCCTCTTTCAGTGACAGGAGGAAGCTATAATTCTATGAGTTGGTACAGAGAGAGAAAGAGAGAGAGTGAGAAAGTGTGTCAAGTAGGTTGGAGGTGATTGGGTGCAGCTGTGAAGTCAGGTCTTGATTTCTATTGGATTTTGTCCAGGAAGGAAGGTCATAAACAGTAAACACACACACACACACCCACCCAAATGTACTCTGTGAAGGAGGAGTGTGAAGTGAGAAGTGTTTGAGCAACATGGGAACATTGTCCATTTCTTTCTACAGAATTTCACCCAGTTGGAACAACAATGACTTCTCATGTGAAGCTTAGGAAAGAGAGGGTCGGTGTTGTGGACTATGACACGCAAATGAAAGGTAAGGGAAATTCTCATAATTCTCATAATGTTCTCATAGTAACCACAATGACATGTCTTTCTCTCACCTCTCCCTGTGAATGACTAGAGTGTGTACTTTTCAGGCAAAACCTCTTAAGATCAGTTTCAGGTTCCAAGATCAGTTTTGTTTAATTTCATTCAAGTTTAATTTCAAATGCAGAATGAACAATGTCTCTCTCTGTTTTCTTTCTACCTCGTCACTCTGGTTGTCTCTCCCTCTCCGCATCTCAGAGGTGCGTTGCCAGCTAGTGGACCAGTTGAAGGTATTGGACACGCAGCTGGAACAGAAGAGCCAGCAGCTGCAGGACTTGACTGACTACCTGCGGCGCCGGGGGGAGATCGAGGGCGAGTATGCCCGGTCCCTGGACAAGCTGGCTGAACGGTTCACTTCCAAGATAAAGAAGTAGGTGATGTGAGAAGGTGGTGTCTCCAGTGGCACAGTTTCACATTGGTTACCCGGTAGCTCACTGGTTCTTAACTAGGGGTCCTGGGACGTGCCCCTGGGGTCCTTGACCTCCAGGGGATACCCCTGAAAAAATGGGAATAGTTTTAATTTCACTATTTAAGTCACAAGTGGCCAGTACACTTGTGTACAGAGAGACTCAGAAGGAGCTTCTATCCCCAGGCCGTCAGGATGCTCAATGACTCCATGTAACAACCCATCATCTAGTCTACACTCATTGCACACACTCTCTTTTAAACAAACACTCACCTTAACACTCACTTTAGACACTACATTATATTTATCTATTATTAAAGAGATTTGCACTACATTCATACCTCATTTGCATTTGTACCTTACCTCAAAGTTTTGTACCTCATCTTCTGCATTGTACCTCACTGTTTACTCATTTTTACTGTATATTGTATATGTATTGTATATTCCTCTTTACTTTTTACTTACTACTTACTGTATGAAGCACACTCTCAGGGGCTCATACAGAACCAAGCATTTCACCATAAAGCATGTGTATTTTATTGTGATCATTAATAAACAAACAAACTTGAAGTGGTTTGGCCAATGAGAAAATATCGAATGCGATTATTCTGATCATAACTTTTTCCACTGGTGTCTCAGCTATAGAATTTTAGACATGGTCATATCTAACAACGGAAACCGTGTCCGATAGGGATCCCTGAGACAAAATGTAATCAAAGTGGGTCCCTGACCTGATGTGTATCTTTTTCTCTTCTTCTTCTTCTTCTGCTTCTTCTGCTTCTTCTGCTTCTTCTGCTTCTTCTGTCTCAGGAAGGAGCCTAGTGGCCAGACGGTGGCCCAGGTATGGCTGGCTCTGTTGTCTCAGACCAGACAGGAGAGTAGAGACCACAACGGGCTGAGTGAGCGCTGCAGTAACCTTCTCACCCAGCCTCTCACATACTGCCTGGAGTACACACAGCGCCTTGCCAAAAGGGTACTAAACACAGGCACTGATCCCTAAATATATGTTTTTTTAGTAGAGTTGTTGGACCTACTAGATACCAGTATAATATTCAGTTTTTGTCTCAGTGATTGGCCTCATTGGCTAATGTCTGTCACTACCAGGGATGGACAATAATTCAGTATTATTTATAGTCTTTCATTGGGATTATATCGTGTTGAAATTGTGATATTGGGATGGCGTCACACACACCGGTATGTTGTCTAAATTAATGATGAGCAACATATTTATGAGAATTATTTGAAAATGAATCGGTTAAATTATTTAACATGTGATTTAGCAAGATATTATGTTATATATTGACAGAAATGCCTCGATGATTATTGTGATATTAATCTCTTTCATATTGGCCAGCCCTAGTCTCCACTTAACCCGCCTTTCCTGCTATCTCCATCGTATGCCACCTGTGGCTCAGTCTCAACCTCATTACTTTCTCGTCGACCACAAGTACTGTCTGTGTATTGGCTACCTTCCCCTCTGTCCTTATCTCAAAACTGTTGTTTTGTCTTCCTCGTGTGTTGCTGGCAGAGTAAAGAAGTCTGCTCCCAGTTACAGGAAGGACTGCTGAAGGCCACCACAGAGCTACAGACCGTGAGTGTGTAGTAGAACGCATCATGGGGCGTTTGTGAGAAATTAACTAACGGACATTTTCCAGTTTCTAAGCAAAAAAAGGAAGTAAAAATGGCTGTGTTTAGGTGTGGAGGACATACTACCAGTACCACTCAGACTATGTGTCTGCAGAGGGGAAGCTGAAGGATGCAGAGAAACTTGAGGAAAAGCAGAAGCAGAGCACTAACAAGAAAGTAGAGAGACTGATAGAAAAAGTAAAAAAAATCACATTTTTCTTTTACTTTTTTTTTACTGTATTAGTCGACTCATTTTGTCTTGATAGGAGTATATATATATTTAATGTTTTTATTGCTTGCCATGTAGAGACAGGGGAAGGTCCAGGATATCCACCTGAAGTGCAGCAAGGCCCGTAATGACTACCTCCTGAACCTGGCCGCAGCCAACGGCTCCATGAGCAACTACTATCTGAAAGACATCTCGTCTCTCATAGATGTGAGTGACACAACCCCGTTTCCATTTACAGTAGTTAGGCTACACCGACCGACGGTCCCAGGGATGCTAAAGAGATTTGTGGTTCAAAATATATTTCAATAAAAAGAAAAGATCAGACACCGGAAAGATTTGTTGGAGCCCTTGTACGGGGTTCTCTTTATTATTCATACAGTGTTCAAATCAGAATAATGAAAGAGTTACACCCTTTTGCCTTTCTCTGTTGGCTTAAATACTGTGAGATTGCTTAATTTTCATATGGTCCCCTCTTCAAGTTCATGTTTCAAGTTTTGTTTTCTTTGTCACATATGAGGTAGGTCTACATGTACGTTACAGTGAAATGCTTGGTTCTATATGAGCCTCCTGAGATTGTGCTTCATACAGTAAAAGAGTAATGGCCAAACGCTATACAAATCTAAAAAAAAAAAAAAAAAAACGTGTGTGTGTGTGTGTGACCATCAGCCAGATTGTATCAGCACAAAGTGTTATTTAAAAACGCAAGTGTTCCCACACAGTTTCCTGTGTGTTATTCTATGTCTGTGACAATCAATTTGGGATATGTGCGCTTGTGTATCTAGGTGAGAGTATTTGTGGATGGATGATATAGTGTATGTTTCACCACCACGATACCTGGATGTTTTAAATGTTACTTCTACTTCACCAGCCACTTATCACACTTTGGGGGGGAAAGTCTTCTGTATTGGCACCTCAATTGCCATCTCACTATTACATTAATATAATAAGTATGTATGAGTATGCATTATTACCATGGTGTGAGAGGGATGTGCATGCCTCTTCTAACTGAACTTTTGTAAAAATGTACAGCGCATCTTCTTCATTTCAGTCGGGGTGACATATCCAAGCACTATCTTTTGATTTACTAAATGGCTGTTGCAATAGATAAAAATAGCAGAATCCCCATTCAGTTTTGACTTGTTAACCTGTACATGGCAATGGCAAATTAACCAGAAAACAACACGACAAAAGGAAAAACACCATGTTAACATTGTTAGACATTTAAACCAATTTCTACTGCTTGACACAAGTCGTTTCCAGCTACCACAGTCGTTTGGTTTTAATTAGTAATGATAACAATGTTAAAAGAACACGCCAACATTTTGGGAAATTAGCTTATGGTCTTCTCCAGAGAGAGACAAGAAGATAGATACCAGTTTTCTCTCTGTGCGTTCAGTAGAAAGCTATCTGTCTGCACATTAGCCTAGCTTAGCACAATGAATGGAAGCGGACATGGCCGGTTAGCCTAGGCATTGTCCAACTAACACCTCTCCCGAAGGCTAACCGGCCATGTCCGCCCAAAATGTTGGCGTGTTCCTTTTAGCAAGTTAGGAAGCGGGAGAACAGATGTAGACATAATGTGACAAGAACCTGGCAAAAAAAAGGGCTCTGAATCAGCATCTATCTGTGATGACCTCTGAGTTCCATGTTTGCTCCAGTGTGCAGATGCAGGCTACCACCTCTCGCTGAGTCGTGTGATGCAGGCCTACCTGTCCAGCCACTGGCGGGCCCAGAATAATCTGGGTACAGGGCTGCAGCAGCTCCAAGGGGTCGTGTCTGGACTGGACCAGAACCGGGACAGAGACATTCTGCTACAGGCCCACCACAACACCTTCTGCCTGCCGCTCCGCTTCCTCTACCAGCCCCACGACGGAGACCAGGTCTCTCTCTCTCTCTCTCTCTCTCTCTCTCGCTGTGTAGATAAGCTAAGCAGGTTGCAATTAGTCAGGCGTGATTTCCCTGCTTTTCAGGTCTCTACCTCCTGGTCATTCATTTATATCGCCGCGGGTCGGGATATGATTTATCATCCTCTTCTCGCAGTGTATAATAGACTATTGTTCATTCTAGCATTAAATAAAATATGTGAATTTCTCAAGATCATCAGCCTACACACCAGCATCTCCCTGCTTGCTAGTGCCTCCTCTCTCCAAGAAGCAGTTTGAGTAACTACAGCCTGGCACTTTCAGTTTCACTGGTGTCAGCTCTACAGCTGAAGATTTGCTCTATCAGAGTGAAGTCGGGGATGCTACTGAAGGGCTGTTGAACTCCAAATCCTCACTTTAAGTGGCTTGGACAAATGTAAAATATTGAAGCCAGTCCAAGTCCTGGTTGCCTATAACTCACCCACTGCATTCCATGGTGCTGAAACCTGTCTAAGATTTACCAAATTTTTGTTTTGGGAGAGAAGACATAATTTATATCAGCATGTTCGGTTCTGCAGCGCTTCTGCTGCTTAGCCATTTTACCTACTTAACATACTCGGCCTACTGTACTAATTAAGTAGTTAATTAATCTACTGGTATATATATATTTTACTGTCTCACAAAATCTGCATGCTTTCTGTTGGATTGTTTTATGAAATGTGTGCATTTTATATGGATATATATAATTCTTTATGGCCTACATTTCATTTTTAGAAATTAAACTCTCCCCACCTGTTTTTTCCCACATATTGCACCGTGCATACTGAGTTGGCACTCCCTGGACGTGTCTGAAATCCCTCAGTACTGTACCTACAGTACACAATCAGACAGAAGCTACTAACCCTGCTACCCTCAGTACCGATACAAATCAAATCAAATTTATTTGTAAGGCCCGACAACACACGTTAATGTCCACATGAGCCGGACACGTCTTCTTTAAACAAGTCAAGAAGAAACGTCACAATAAATCAAGAACAAAACAAAAACACCATAAAGTCCAAAACATTTAAAATAAATGCAACACTCCCAGACACAATCAGACAGAAGCTACTAACCCTACTACCCTCAGTACCTACACAATCAGGCAGAAACTACTAACCCTACTACTCTCAGTACCTACACAATCAAGACAGAAGTTACTAACCCTACGACCCTCAGTACCTACACAATCAGGCAGAAACTACTAACCCTACTACCCTCCGTACCTACACAATCAGACATAATTAAGCTACTAACCCTGCTACCCTCAGTACCTACACAATCGGACAGAAGCTACTAACCCTACTACCCTCGGTATCGACACAATCAGACAGAAGCTACTACTAACCCCCTCGGTACCGACACAATCGGACCTCGGTACTGACACAATCAGACAGAACCTACTAACCCTACTACCCATACTGCTTTTAGGTACTGGGTAGGTTCACCCAGTAGTTCAAAGGTCAGCACCTACTGTGCAGTAGCCTACAGTAGGCAAGTTATGTCGCAACCGAAATAAAACATCTTGTTTCATGTTATTAGTGTCAACATCAGCAATATGCAGCATCTAACTTGGTTTGGCGTCACATCATTTGTGATGAACAGACGAAAGAAAACCGTTAATCTACTTACTTGAAAGTAATGGGGGTTTCAATTCTGTGATTTTGGTTATAAATCCACTTCCTGAAAGTAACTATATGCTAAGCATACTCAATAAAACCCAGAAGACGGTAGACATCTGGCGATTTTAAGATTACTGAGGAGGTACCAAAATGTTTTGACAGTAAAACGGTATTTGGCGTTATAGTACTCTTACAAATTAAAATGTGAAATGACATCTTTTTTATGTCTTTATCTTGTAATACAATTGTCAAAATGGTTTATGTTTAGTTTTTAATACTGCTGCAAGGAATATTTTTTTATTAACTTTAAAAATAAATATATAAATACATACTGTATTAAAGATTTTTTACAATATGTATTATGGTAGTCAACGTAGTCCATACCTTTGTATTCGGTATACCTTCCTGCACGATTAATCGTTTTTTAATCGAAATCGCGATTTGGAATGATGCAATTATCAAATCGCCAAGCCTGCAATTAAATTTTTTTTTTTTTTTTTTTTTTTTTTTTTTTTTTTAACCAGGAAGTCCCATTGAGATACAAGATCTCCTTTGCAAGGTAGACCTGGCCAAGATGACAGCAATAACATTTGCAATACATCACACAGCAATAAAATGTGCGATACATCACACAAGAACATAATAAATGTGCATGTATACAATACATCACATGTAAACACAAAGCAGAATAGTCTACATGATAGTAAAAGTGTATAATACAGGGTAATACAGTAATTTTGCAGTTGGGACCCGACTACAGAAAGCAGCAACATTCTTCTTGTAAATTTTTTTTTAAATATGTTATAATCGCATCGCAAATCGCAATCGCAATATCTGTCAGAATAATCGCAATTAGATTATTTCCCAAAATCGTGCAGCCCTACCTTCCAGTCATATCACAACCATCAAAAGGTTAATAATACTGAAAAGTAGGGATGCTCGATATTTGCTTTTTTACCTATACCGATATTGTCCAACTCTAATTTCCGATACCGATATCAACCGATACCGATATATGCAGGGTTTCCCCCCCCCAAAAAACTGAATAATTTCAGGTAATTAACATTACATATCTCTTGTTGTGTAATTAACACAACATTATGCATACTTTGACAATAAATAAAACAATAGGCGGCTGAGTGGCGCAGTGGGCAAGTCGCTCACCACTAACGCAGGAGATGCTGGTATCGAGCCCAGCTCTCTGCGCTGCTACCGGCTTGGCCGGCCATCATACTAACACAATTGGCAGTGTTAGAGGGTGGGAAAGCCGGTGGGTGGGGATTGGACGTTGTGGACAACGACTCCTACAGGTCGGTTGGGTGACGCCGGTGCGGCGGAAACAGGAAGTATCGGGGGCAGCGTGAGCCTCCCACGCGTTACTCCTCGCCACAGAGTTCGAGCTGCTGCGGTCAAAAGATGCGACAGGCTGCCTCCTCGTGTACCGGAGGGGACACGTGATGCAAGGCTTCTATCCTCACTACAGCCGACCAGTGGGAGGCATAGTCTAGCAACGTTCATGACAGGGGAGGGAAGAATTGGAAATACGAAATTGGGATGGGAGAAAAATAGAAAATGGGGAGAAAAAGTGGATAAAAAAAGACAATAAATAAAATAATAATTAGTTCTTA
This sequence comes from Notolepis coatsorum, assembly GCF_963971535.1. NCBI lineage: Eukaryota > Metazoa > Chordata > Actinopteri > Aulopiformes > Paralepididae > Notolepis > Notolepis coatsorum. The sequence continues at coordinate 69,605,078 of NC_140181.1, forward strand.
CTTGCTTGCCTGGGTAAATAAAGGTTAAATAAATGTAAAGAAAAGAAAAGAGAAAAAAAAATATATATTTTTTAAACCGATACAGATATTTTCCGATATCACATTTTTATGCCAATATCGGCCGATAATATCGGACATCCCTACTGAAAAGACCATACTGCGTCAGTCTGGCTCCATCCCTTGACCTCTGATCCTCCCTGTGTTTTTCAGGTTTCGGAGGTGAGTGCAGAGGGTGAGATGAGGTGTGATCTGGAGACCAGATTCAAACAGATCCAGACCAGGCTCACGGTGATTACACAGGAAACGGAGCAGGTACTACCTACTACTACTACTACTACTACTACGTTCATTCGCAAAATTGTCCTTGTGAATGAGCTAGCTAGGTCCCCAGCTAGCTAGAAAATGGGAATAAATGTTAAAACGGCTTGCCATACTACTACTACTACTACTACTACTACTGTGTTTTTCAAAGGCTGGAACTGTAAGTTAGTCACCTAAAAACAGGGGGGATTTCGTCAGTCCAAGCGCAACCTGCCCTCCATGGTGCTGAAACCCGTCTAGGATTTACCAAATTTGTGTTTTGGAGAGAAGACATCATTTATATCAGCCTACAATTTATATTCGGTTCTGCTGCTTAGCCATTTGACCTACTTAACATACTCTGCCTACTGTACTAATTAAGCAGTTAATTAATCGACTGGTATATTTAGATCAAATACAAATAATACAATAATATAAACCTTATTTATACATATCGTATCGAGTCACTCAATCACCCAAATCAATTTTCGGGTGAAGATTACATTGATTACAAGATTACTCAACGTACAAAATGACTTGTATTATGTGTCCGTAGGGAGAAAATGTTGAAGTCACTACACTAGTGGAGCATTTCTAGTGAATTCTGGTCTCTTCAACCTCTACCCCACTGTTTTCTAGGCTGGTAATAGCTTGCTGGCAGCTCACAGTTCCCTGCTGGAGATTATCAGCGATGATGACCTGGAGACCAACGGTGGCAGTGGTCCGACCCACGAGGGAAGCAATGAGAACCTGTCCAGTAAACCCAGCGCGGCCCGACGCAAGGCAAACCTCCAGGAGACAGAGAATCTCTACGTCACTGTGAGTCGATACATGACAGACATCAGCAGCAGCACTGATGGATAATGATCATGATATACAGCGGTGGCCAAGATAGGTTGCACTGGATAGCTGTCAGGTGTGAATGTGTGTAACTGTGAATGTGAAGCTGGTCATTGCTTAAAAAACAAACATAGGGCGGCCAGGTGGTGCAGTGGGCAAGGCACTCGCCACCAATGCTGGAGACGCTGGGTTTGCGTGTTCGATCCCAGCTCTCCACATTGTTTTCAGTTTGGCTGGTCGTCCGTACTAATACAATTGGCAGTATTAGAGGGTGGGAAAGCTGATGGGTGGGTCCTGGGCGTTGTAAACAGAAAAATACTCCTACAGTTCGGTCGGGGCGCCTGCTCAGCGAAGGAAGGATCTGGAGGGAGGTAGTGTGACCTTCCACACGTTACACTCTCCCAGTGAGAATCTGAGCTGCCAGGCTGGCTGCCGGCTGGCTGCGCATGTGTCGGAGGATAGCATGTGATAGTGTCCGGCCTCCCGGACCAACAGTAGGGGGGGTGCGCAACAACCAGGAAGGGAGTTGGGAATTGGCATAACGACTAACAGTGGGATGGGGGGAAAAGATATAGAAAAAAAAAAAGAAAACATGAATTTGCAATAGCTGCAACCACGTATGTGCATACTTCTATGCATGCATACTGTACATACACACCCACACAAGGCATGGCTGTTTATATGTGTGCGTGTGTGTGTGACCTTGCCCCATGATCAAGCTTTCCACAAAGTTTGGTCATGTTACGTGAATCTGTTTAGAAGTTATGCACCTTTTTGTTCTAGGCCACTCCCACTGCCACTCCCCTTTTTCCCCAATGGGCATGAACAGTTAATCAGCTGTCCTTTGGGTCATGACCAATACTTTACCACAAGATCTTGTGTAAGTCTGTGAATCTATTCAGAAGTTAAGATAAGATATTCCTTTATTGATCCACTTGGGGAAATTCTGGCATCATAGCAGCATGGGGGGGAGGGGAGATACAGGTATGGGCAGGGTAATAGTAGAAAGACATAAATATAGGCAATACAATTTGATCTGAATATGAGAAATAAATGATTAATAATAAACGGTGTAAATTATATAATTGAAGTTATGCGCCTTTTTGTGATAGGCCACTGGCATTGCCATGCCCAATTTTAGGCTGTTGGCATGAACACACACACATTTCAGCCGGAAACTGTGGCCACTAGAGAGTGGAGAATTTTGTGGACAGACCAACTAACCACCTACAGTATAGAGCTGCTGGTCATGCTAAAAAACATACTGTATAAATTAGGGCTGTCGGAATGAATTTCAATATTCAAATTTCATTCAAATTTGAAATGAATATCTGAATACCAAACTGCCAGTCAAATGTATGTAAATGAATAAATCAAATAAATCATCATTGATATGAACTGAAACGCATCACTTCTTGTCCCTATTTCCTTTTTTTTTTTGAAAAATGTGACTGAAATACAAGCCAATAAATAGGTGTTACAAAAGCAGCAGAGCTAAATGTCTAATGAATCGTTTCCTATTTGTGCTATCCATAATCACAAATACAACAGACCATACATTTGTTAATTGTGAGCATTTTATTTATTTATTTATTTAATTTAACCATTATTTAACCAGATAATGACTTAAGAACTAATTCTTATTTACAAGTCAAAGTCAACTTTATTGTATTTTTCCCATAATGTGCAAAACATACAGAAAAGTGGTAGTGAGTTAGTAAAGTGGCAGTGTGTGCCGGTGGGATGGTGTGTGTGTCAGGTGGGGGGGTTCCTAGTCCAGAGTCTGTGGGGGCAGAGTAACGGAGGGGGGAGAGCTGGGAGAGAGTTCAGCTTCCTGACAGCCTGCTAGTCCTAGCTCGGAGGCTCCTCATTCTCCTCCCGGAGGGCAGGAGACTGAAGAAGCGCTGTGAGGGCTTTGCGGGCCAGGCGTGTGTTATAAATGTCCTGGAGGGAGGGGAGGGGGGCACCAACGATCCCCTCAGCTGTTCTGACCGTGCGCTGCAGGGTCTTGCGGCAGGATGCCGTGCAACCACCGTACCACGCGGTTATGCAGCTGTTCAAGAGGCTCTCGATGGTGCCCCGGGAGAAGGAGCACAAGATGGGAACTGAGGCTCCAGCTCTTCTCAGTTTGCGGAGGAAGTAGAGGCGCTGTTGAGCTTTCTTGGCCAGTGATGCAGTGTTGGTGTTCCAGGCGAGGTCCTCTGTGATGTGCACACCCAGGAATTTGGTGCTGCTCACTCTCTTCACCACCGTTGATGGTCAGTGGAGGGTGCTGGGTGTGTGCTCTCTGGAAGTCGACAACAACCTCCTTAGTTTTCTCCACATTGAGAATTAGGTTGTTGTTCCCGCACCACGTCAGTTGGCTCACCTCGTCTCTGTAGTGAGACTCATCATTGTTGTTAACTGAGCCCCACCACAGTTGTGTCGTCCACAAACTTGACGAAGAGGTTGGTGTTATATTTTGGTGTGCAGTCGTGAGTCGGAGTGAAGAGGAGGGGGCTGAGCACGCATCCTTGGGGGCCCCAGTGTTCAGGATGATGGTGCTGGATGTGTTGTTGCCAACCCCGAACTGCCTGTGGTCTCCCGTCAGGAAGTCCAGCAGCCAGTTGCATTTCTCTATCAGCTGTTGGGGGATGATAGTGTTAAATGCTGAACTAAAATCTATGAACAGCATCCTGGTGTATGAGTTTTTTGTGTCCAGATGGGTGAGAGCTGAGTGGAGGGCAGAATGGTGCTCTATCCTCTTTGTGTACTGCCTTTTTGCATTTTTGATGCCACGGTCCAAGTTGGCCCTGGCTGTTCTCAGGCCAGCCTCGTTGCCTGCCCTGAAGGCGGCGTTCCGGGCCCTCAGTAAACCATGGACTTCCCCTGTCAGCCATGGTTTCTGATTGGCCCGGACTGTGATGGTCTTGGACTCTCTGACAATCATCGATGCATTTACTGATGTAGGCAGTGACTGTCTCTGTATATTCATGGCTGTTGGTGTGATTGTTATAGTTGGCTGTCTGCTTAAACATATCCCAGTCTGTGGTGTCAAAGTAGTCTTGAAGTGTTGAGGAGGCATCCTTTGGCCACACCCGTGCTTGCTTCTGAACTGGTCTGGTGGGTTTAGTCCTTCAGCCTTCTGAGGGGCAGGGGGTAAAAGTAGCACAAGCTGTAGCCCTATTTTCAGAAATGTCAGGTTGTACATGCCTAAGTAAATGGAAGATTGCTCCACTTCTACAAGGTCAATTTGCATGTTCTTGTATCTAGGAACATCTAGGGACCTGGGGGTATTTCCAGTGTCAGAAATATTGTCTGTTACTAGGCTTGAGTAAATTGTAATGAAAAAAAGGAGAATATAAATTATGATTTTATTTTTGCATCTGTGCCGGTGAATAACACCATGTTACAATTGTGCAACCACCGAGCTCGCTCACTGAGTTCATTCACCACCTTCTTGAGATAAAGTGTACAAAAAAATCTTAAGCAACTGAATAAAGGGAAGATGATTAAACAGAAGGATTTGTAGATACAGTAATAAATGATAATCGATTTTAATTATAAATTCATACTTGACCTTGAACTTGACCTTGACCTTATTATGGCCAAATTATACATCTATGGATGGGGAAAAGGTTCCTCTTTCCAATGGCAGTGTTAAATTTAGTAATTTCCTCACGTTTTTACGATATAAAAGATATAATTAGCATTTTTCCGATAAATTCTTATTTTCGGTAAATCTTATAAAACATTGGTAAAAATGAAAATATACACTTTGACTGCTGTTTTGATAGGGTTAAGGTCTTCACTCTTGGCTCAAATTTAACATCCACATGTGGGCCCTCATGAGGACGATTCGCGACGCGCCACTTTGCCGACCTCTAGCGGCTCGGGTGTGCATTTATTTTATCTATTTGTTGCCTTTTGATTGCCCTTTCAGGTGACAAAATCCATTCAGCGGTTCTCGAGTTACATGCTGGTATGTGAGGCGTGTGCCAAAGTACACATTACCACTCCCTGGGCTCTAGCTTCGTCAATCATTTGGTGATCTCGAAAGTTATTGGACAGGGTTGTAGCCAATGTGTGGCTTTCCAATGATACCCCATGATATGATAATTGGGTATCTAATACGGTCTCTATTGATCGATTTATGATAAAGAAAAGCAGGGTCCCCCAATTCGGGGACCTTACAGCTTAACGGGTTAAAACGGAACAAGATTAAAACATGGTAAGTAATGTAAGTAAGTCAAACTTTATTTATATAGCGCCCTTCTCAGCACAAGTGCACAGAGTGCTATACAACAGTAATATATAACATCAATAAAATACAGTAATGGGAAACATTTGAAGAAAATAATAAAAATGGAGCAAAACAAAATGGCCACAGCAGGCAGGCAGATACAGGTGGTTTAGGAGCAGTTGCAAGTGTCAGTATAAATGTCCATGATAGTATCCTTGAAAGCTGATTTGGAGATGAAATTGTCCAGTTTGGAACTTTATTTACAAAAAGTTCCAGTCTGTGGGCATTTTATGCTTGCTTCGGTGTAGTAATAATCATACATTTTATCGTTAATATTCAAATTCCTTTTAGAATTTGCCTCATTTCAGCCTATTCTTATTTGAATGGTATTCTCTGGGACAATTGACAGCTCTTGTCTACATGTGCTGAGCAAATGCCCCTTTGGTAAGTTAAGGTTAAAAAAGGGGAAGGGGGGCGGTTAGGTGGTCGAGCGGAGATTGCGTTCGTCACCAGCCCCGGAGCTGTGTGCTTGGTTCGCCTGTTCGAATCCAGCTCACAGCTCCGGGGTTGTCACCAGCTTGGCTGGCCGTCTGCACTGATACAATTGGCTGTATCAGAGGGTGGGAGAAGCTGGCGGGGTGGGTCCGGGTCGTTGTAAACAGCGACTCCTACAGTTCGGTCGGGGCGCCTGCTAAGCGCGGATTGGACGTGAGGGGGATAGTGTGGTCCTCCCACACGCTACGCCCTCTCAATGAGAATCCGCGCTGCCAGGTGAAAAGAAGCGGTGATTGGCTGGACGTGTGTCGGAGGAAGCACGTGGTAGCCTCCACTCTCCCAAATGATCTGACTGTGGGGGGTAAAGCGCAGCGACCAGGAAGGGACTGGGAATTGGCATACGACTAACATTGGGATGGGAGAAAATCGGAGGAAAAATGGAGGGGGAAAAATACCAATACAAAGAAAAAAGGGGAAGGGGGGGGGGGAAAGTGAGGTAGCGGTTTTGCTGTTTGGTAGGACTATGGTTTGGTGAGGACGGTGATGACATGAATGATGGTTCTGGATGATGCCTGAATGTTTTCTCTTTTACAGAGAGTCAGGGAGTATCTGTTTGGCAGCTCGCTGGAGTCCAAACTGCAGGCGAAGCATGACTTGCTCAAAGTGGCTGTTGAAAAAGGTACCCAGAGACTTCTGCTTTTATCACATAACAATATATGTTGTTCTGTTGTTCCTTTTTCATTCAAAGCAAAGTGGATTAGGTTACCCTCATATTTCCCTTTCAAAGTAATTAAAGGGGCACTTCACCAAAAAACAATGCTGATTTATTTTGCACATAATCTCACACACATCCAAAACTTTCTGCACACATTCATTTAGTTTGACAGTTATTGAGAGTAAATGAGTTTGAATATGGCCACCATGATGTCATCAGGCACATTTAATCCCTGTGTTGTATTAATTACAGTTCAGTGAAATGATAAGGTAGCAGTCCCGATAAGGCAAATGACCATCTACATAATTTCAACAACCCAATGACATCACTGGTGGCCATATTCAGGCATGCGTTGCTCATGGGATGGGCTTGCACGCCATGCAACCAGTCTGTGAGCATGCGCACGCACATGCACGGATGTGCACACAGGAATGCGCTGCACTCGACTGATGCGCCAACTCGCTCGTATCGTTCTCGGATACATTCACACAACTTGTGAATGAAATGTGTTGCATTCCATTCGTAGAGGCAATTAGGCACTGTCTTTAGTCTGTGCTATGCGAGGGAACATTTATGCGCATGCGCGGGAGCAACCAGTCGTCCCATGAGCAACGCATGCCTGGCCATATTCAAACTCTTTACTCTCAATAAATGTCAAGGTCAACTTTATTTCTATAGCACATTTAAAATCAACCGAAATTGTACCAAAGTGCTTTACGATATAAAGACAGAAATACTAAAAGAAATGCAAAATACAGTATACACAAATCTACACTACAACTAAAACTACACTACATTAAAAACAATCATGACACGACCAGGGATGTGTGGCTTACCAAGCCTCAGAACGCCAATAAAAACAGGTGAGTCTTCAGCTGTGTTTTGAAACTCTCTAGGGTCTGGGCAGACCTAATTGGCAGTGGAAAAGCAAAAAGCTCTGTCGCCTTTTGTCTTTAGCCTAGACCTCGGGACATCTAAAAGTAACTCATTTGCTGACCTCAGTGCTCTAGCTGGGGTACAAAGATGGAGAAGTTCAGCTAGGTACTGAGGGACCAGACCATTTAAGGCCTTGAACACAAACATAGCTATTTTAAAATCAACCCTGAAACAGGGAAGCCAGTACTGGTCTGATGTGTTCATGCCTCTTTGTGCCAGTCAAGAGGCGTGCAGCAGCGTTCTGCACTAGCTGCAGGTGTTGCAGGGAGAGCTGGTCTAAACCCACATACAGGGCATTACAATAATCCAGCCTAGATGATATAAATGCATGCAGATGACCCTCTCCAGGTCATTGGGAGAGAGGTAGGGCTTTACCTTTGCCAAGAGCCTCAGCTGAAAAGGAGCCTTTTAATACAGACCCAATCTGTCTGTCAAATTTAAGATCACTATCAAAAGTGCCACCAAGGCTTTTGATAAAAAGAAATTTGGCATCGAGGGGCCCTAAAACACCAGCAGAGTTTCCCAAACGGTCCAGATGTCAGCAAGAGCGGCTAGCAGAGGTCCTTGCACTAATTTCAGAGGAAAAAACATTATGTTTACATAAAATAGAACCTAAGGGCAGCATATAATATAAAGAAAATAACAAGGGGGAGGCTGGGTGGCGCAGCGGACATTGCGCTCGTCACCAATGCAAGAGACACCGGGTTCGACTCCGGCTGTCTGCGTTGCCTCCGGCTTGGGCCAGCCGTCATACTAATTCAATTGGCAGAATTAGCGTGTGGAAGTCGATGGGTGGTAATCTGGACGTTGTGGACAGCGACTCCTACAGGTCGGTTGGGGACACCTGCACAGCAGAGACAGGAAATGGCGTTACACCTCGCCAATGAGAGTCCGCGCTGGCAGGTGAATGCAAGGCTTCTATCCTCCCTACAACCGGCCAGTGGGGAGCATATGCGAGCAACATTCAAGACAGGGGAGGGAAGAATTGGCACAATGGAATTGGGATGGGAGAAAAATAGAAAAAGAGGAGAAAAAGTGGATACAAACATTTTTATAAAAATAACAAGGGACCCAGGATGGAGCCTTGGGGAACACCACAGGTAAGAGGGGCCACATTTGAGGAGAATTAACCCAGATGAACAGAGAAACTCCTATCAGTCAGGTACGACTGAAGTAACATAAGTCAAACTAAATTAATGTGTGCGAAAAGGTTTAGAGTTTTTGTCTGTGAGATTATGCACAAAATAAATCTGCAATGTTTTTTGGTGAAGTGCCCCTTGTTCTAAAATGTTTTTCTTCCCATTTGTTTCCTCTTAGCTGAAGCAACAGACGGTCATCAACCCAGGTAGAGATGTCTTTATCATTATTGTGACCCATATAGAACCATTGGGTACACGGTCAAACTAAAAAACACAAGGAAAATGTAGTTATTTTCAACCTAGACTCTATTTTTGAAATGCTAAATACTAATACACATTGGCCGTATTAGAGGGTGGGAAACTGATGGGTGGGGATCGGGCGTTGTGGACAGCGACTCCCACAGGTCGGTTGGTGCGCCTGCGCAGTAGAATCAGGAAGTGTCGGGGGCAGCGTGAGCCTCCCACGCGTTACTCCTCGCCACTGAGAGATCGAGCTGCGCAGGTGAAAAGATGCGACTGCTGTTACCTCAAGTACCGGAGGGGACTTGTGCTATGTATGACTTAGTCCACATTGTGGGAGGCAAGAAACAGCGTTCGTGATAGGGGAGGGTTGAATTGGATGATACGAAATTGGGATGGGAGAAAATATAGAAAATGGGAGAAAAAGTGGATAAAAAAAAAATCTTGTGAACTGGACTACTATTGAGGGAGTTGTATACATACAATATATTTTCTGGTATCCCGTTCCCACTTTATCCAATCAGGAGAGAGAACTCCACATTGCAAAAATAAGGAATAAAAAATAGTTTTAAAGCAAATTTGTCCTTGAAACATTAGGTTATAACTATAACCAAGTTCTGTTAGTAATGGTGACGCTCGGCGTCACTCACGCACTGCACCTCGCTTGTGCACGCGCACTGAATAAAATTCCACAATGTACCTTTATCCCAATATTCGTCTGACCACACCCCTCATCAGCTTACCTTCATAAGCAGGTGTGTGGCCACTGGCCACCTACTCGCCTCCTTCCCAAGCTTTCACCACAAGGTGAGATCAAGGGCTGCAGCGGCGTTGGACGCCGAGCGTCACCATTACTAACAGAACTTGGTTATAGTTATAACCTAACGTTCTTTATCGTAACGGCTCTCGCTCGGCGTCACTCACGCACAAGGGAGGCCGAGCGAGAGCCATCGGCCGACAAATACACCCCGCTGAGGCCCCCCACAACCATCAGATCAGGGAGGACCGAGCCCCCCCGACCCCCCCTAATGGAGGGCACCCCCCCTATTGGGGGATCACGGGAGAGCGACGGACCCGACTGTGCGAAGAGGCACTCAAGCAACTCAACGCACAGGGTGAGCAGACCGTGGCCTGACCCCACGACTACCCACACGCACAACCCGCATGCCACCCGGGAACGAACGGAAGGAACGACCTCGTTACTGCCCCCAGAAATCACGGGGTCAATAGCAAACCCAACCCCGTGGCAAGGCCGTAGCAGCGGAGCGCGAAGGAAGACCCAGACCCACCAAAGGGACTGGACCCCCTGGAAATGGGGGCCCGGAGAAGTCCATGATGCCAGCATCAAGACCCCACCAGGTGGTCACCTAGTGACCCCGCCCCCCACATCGCCAGCGTATTCGGACAAAGGCCCCTCACAAGAGCGGGCCCTGTCCCCCCAATAGCACACCGCCTGGCACACTGACCCTGCAGGACAGGCAGCCAGCATGGCCGTAAGAACCAAAGGCTTACCACGGAAGCAGGCAGCGCACCGGGGAAAACCAGGCAACAGGCTGTAACCCGAGCCTGGAGTACTGCGGACGAGACAGGCGCCAGAGGGGTCAGCTGAAACAGCCGCCCCGGCGGAAGGGGCGTATGCTGGCGTTGTTGACCACCATGACAAAGCCTCCCTCAATGAGGCAGCGAAGGCTGACACGATTGGCAGACGTCATGAACGTGCAGGGGCACACTCAACCGGGCAACCCGGGAGTTGACACTGCACCAACACACCAGAGAACCAACCACCCAGACGTTACCCTATGCGGTGGTTGGTCCCATAACCCCTCAAGAAAAAACTCCAAAACGTACCTGCGGGCACTACCGCAGTACAAGTGTTTTAGTTTCCAACAGGGTTATCCCAGGCCTACGGGTCAACGAAACATTACTTCGGACCGGGCCCGGCGATACGGGGAGCACAGGGTCCCCCGAGGAGGTCAAAGACCACCCCAACAGGCCCCTCTTCGCCATGCGTAAGAGAAGAGCGAAAGGAATGGAGAACCAGCCCCAAGCACCCCGTACTTGGTATTCCCAGGAGGTCTCCCAACCAAGTACTAACCAAGACCAACCTGCGTAGCGGCCGAGATCTGACGAGATCGGGCGTGTACAGGTTGGCACGGCCGTAAGCCATTACGACAGTGCAGAGTACTATGTACCCACAAGGGTCTCCATAGCGCCTAACCCTGTGACACCCAGACCGACCTGGCATTTCTCCCCCTGGAAAAAAGCCCAAGTCCCTCAGGGTACCAGAACAGCAGATCTGCATCCCCGGCGGACAACGGGTTTAACTGATCCGGACCAGCGTGACCAGAACCAGTCCCGTGCCCTAACCATGCCGACATGCCAACTCCAGGAGAAGGGGCAGATATGCGTGTCGATCTTAAACATGAAAAGAAGGCGCCACCCAGACGTTCGGTGCGAACCGCGCCTGGTGGCCCACCCCCAGGGCGTGAGACCCTTCTACGTATGTTCAGATCCATTCCGTCATCATCCCCCGATATGAACGAGAATCCGTCGACAACCAACATAGGTCGTCGGAAGAGGAAAAACCCCTATCCCAGTTGCTTTATAAAAACGCTGTTTTAACCCCAAGCAACCAAGGCGCGCCAGTCAGTTGCTTGATGTTCAACAGAACACCCCGAGCTAGCACTATGTGTGCGTGGGGCATATCCACATCAATAACAGGCTATTTAGACCTTTCATTGAATCCCCAAAGCGCCCAGGGGAACGACAAGAGGGGTGCGATGCTTCCTAACCCCAACTCTTTTTAATAACAAAGAAAGAAGCATCAACAACATAAACCCAAGCTGCACAGCCGGGAGTAAAAACTGTTTACATTTTTACATCCAGTCACCCCTTACTTAGAGGGTTTAGACCGAAATTCCCCAGAAAGCCTTCCCACATGATTCGTAGTATGAAAAAGACATGTCAACTGTGAGTCACGTGACCAACTGACTCGAGTGTACACAAAAAATCGAGCGTAGCAGACCCGTAAGTCCTACGCTCTAACCAGACAATTTAACACCACAGACCTTACGTAAAGATCTAACTCACGGAAGCCGTCGTCATAGCAACGTATATGCTACGACGGGGGGAAACCCCGCACGCGACTCCTGTTTGTAATAGGAGCCGTGTCAGGACAACCCTTCCCCCCCCCCCCCCCCTCCCCCGCCAAGTCGTTGAACGGCTCGGCCCTGACTGGCCAACAGGAAATGAGAAAAAATCCCCTTGACCAATCAAGTGGGAAGGAGGGGTTTATTCGGCACCCCCTCACAAAAAAACCTTTTTCCCTACACACAATAACAACTGTAGCATTTTGAGACCTTTGGTAGAACGCTAATGTATAGCGTAAGCTAATACAATGCCCGCTACCCACAGACTGTGAACAGGATTTATAACAAAACCAAGTCGTGTGTGTGTGAATCCTACACCCGCTTTCTATGTTGTACATAGAAAAAACACTGACGGAGAGTATAACGGCTAGGCCGTGGAACTTGTGTATACGAGTATTACTGCAACTAACACAACAGTGTTGTGGATCAACATTACTTTGTGTGTAAGCAACAGATCATACAACCAGCTTCTACCTGCATGTGGAGCGTCAGGCTAAGATAGAACCTTTCTATCACTGAGTGTATGCTTGCAGACCTTGCTTAATCTCATAACACGAACGTGCCTCATCCCTCAATGTAACAATGCAGATTCACATTTCGCAACCTCATATGTATTGTTGAAGAAACAGTTTGTTTGGCCAAATAATATAGTCCCCCTTTAAGGGGACTTTTCATTTATTTAGGCACAAAATTATCATGAGGGCCGGGGAGGGTATAGAGGGGACCACAGGGGGAAAGTCACTCAGCGGTGTCTGCTGCCTCGAGCCGCTCGGGTTTTGCCACCCCGAGAAGCCCCGGAGGGACGTAGTTAATCGGCTGCTGGTCTCGTCGTTCCCTACCGTCTCCTCCGGTCGTGGATGGGCCGGCGGCAGCAGAACCACCGTCTCTCCTCCTGGCCTTCTTGGACGGGCCAGCAGTGGCGGCGGAGGCAGTGGTAGGCACGGCGGAGGGAGCTCGACATCGTGGAAGCCTTCTGACTCCACCGGCAAGGACGGGAGGCGGAAAATGGGGTTGGAGAATGGATCTCTCCTCTGCCATCTCTCTGCACGTTGAGGTCATCAGCTGCAGGGCCTTCCCGAATAGTCCATCGGAGAGGTTGGCCGTCAGAAGAGGGGCTCTCTTCTTCTCTGGCACTCGAGCCTGCTCCAGCCAAAGGTGGCGCTGGTTCAGGGTAGCCAGGGCGCGCACTTTCCCAGAGGCTATGGCCTGCACCTGAGTAAGATGCAGTACAGCTCCTGCCGCCTGGGTGATCTGATCGCGTTGCACCTCGGTCAGATCCGTGCCGCCCATCATTATCCCCGATACAAATCTAACCAGCTGCGCGATGTTAGAAGCAGCAGCCAGCGACTGTGTACCAGCGATAAATGACTGGTCACCCCAATATGCCAATCGCCTAGCCGATTTTCCTTGGAGAACCGGCTTGCATAACGGCTCCCACACCACATCCGGACAGAGGAGAGCGGCCATCGGCCTATCAAGCCGTGGCACGCCCTCTCTCATACCTTTGACCAACCCCGCCACCCGCGTAACTGGTACGTAGGCGGGGGTAAGACCCATGATGTGAGACACCACCTGGCCCCGACGAACATAGGCCCCCATCGAGGGGAAAAATGGGTAGACAACGTCCACCCCTCTCACCGGGCGACGCTGCCAGAGATGACCTATGAGATCATTGGGAGCAGGCAATGGCTGCGGCAGCGGCACGCCGTTTGCAGCGGCAGCTACCGCCATGAGCTCGGGGAACAAAGCCTGCAGTTCCCCCTGCTGACCTTCCTCCACCGAACCCGCATCCCTCACATGCAGCAGGCTTCGACCGGTTGAGGAGCCACAGTCTGATGTGGCTGATAGCAGGGCATCCTGCCGATGATGCCGAGGTAGTTCCCCGACATCCTCGAACAAGGCGCCCCAAGGAGACATTTCTCCCCCCTCCAGTGTTACCTGGACAGGAGGGATACTCTCCTCCACAGGGCCTTCAAACAAGAATCCGTCCGACTCTTCCATGTAATCCTCAGTTTCCATCGGGCATGCAGAGACCGACGCATCCTCGCTGGTCTCCAGCAATTCCCCAAACCCAGGCCGTTCGCACCTGCAGGACACCATCTTGCGACGTGAACGGGCAGACGCGAAAGGTTTGCGTCGCAAATCCTCCGGAACCAAAGGAACCGGCCGCTCACGAACGGACGATTCCCCGGAAACCAGAGTCGGGATCAGGCCACCGCCGGGGCGGCGGCACCGATGCACCGGCTCCTCGGAGAGGCAAACTACCCATCGGCTGTCTCCTGGGCTGGGCTGGTAACCATGAAAGTGGCAGCAGCCCCGCACCAGCGCGCACGACAGAGGCGGGAATGGAGAACCCCTGGTGAAGAGTGGGTCTACTCTCCGAGGTAGACATTATGACTTAGATTTTCCTTTTTGAATAGTTATGAGAGAAGAAAAAAATAAGCACAATGTAAACACGTCTCAACTTTCTTCAACTAGCAACACGTCAAGTGGGGATCTCTCCGAAGGCACTTCCTTGTGGTGAAAGCGAAGAAGGAGGCGAGTAGGTGGCCACACACCTGCTTATGAAGGTAAGCTGATGAGGGGTGTGGTCAGACGAATATTGGGATAAAGGTACATTGTGGAATTTTATTCAGTGCGCGTGCACAAGCGAGGTGCAGTGCGTGAGTGACGCCGAGCGAGAGCCGTTACGATACAGAACAAGTAAAATAAGCTGCCAGTGCAGTAAGAAAATTTGGCTTGGCAAGATATCTTGAAATAATAACATTTTCTAGGGTTCTCATCCTTATTGGATGAAGTGGGAAGGGATACCAGAAAATTGATTTAGTGTTTACTGCACCAAACACACTATCAGTGATGGCTGTCAGAATGTAGGGCTATTTAACACTTATTTTAACAAAATAAATACCACTTACAGCACCTTTTTAAAGTGATAACCCCTAGAAGTCCTGTATCATTAAACCAACATAATACGTTGGACATTGGATTTTTACCGAATGGTTTCTCCACAGACCCAACACAAAGTCGAAGCATATGAGGAAGAATAAATCCAATCCCAACTTGATTCACAATCAGAAACTCTTCACGGGAGACATGTTGGACTTCTTAAAGGTAGCTATCAACATCATCATAACATCTCTTTCTCTGTTTGTCTACCTTTTGATTAATTTATTACATTTATCTTTCCAAGTAAAATCATATACACTAAACCCAAGCCTTCCTTTCCTTTCCTTTCCTTTCCTTTCCTTTCCCTTTTTTTTTTTTTTTTTTTAATGTTGAATGAATCTATTAATTGTTCCTATGAATGTTGTGTTCCAGGCATCGGGACAAGAGATCCCGCTTGTTGTGGAGAGCTGCATCTGCTACATCAACCTTAACGGTGAGATGAATGCTCTATGCTGGTTTTACTTTACCAGCAGACATTGAACATTCACTGTGCATATACAGTAATAGCATAGATGCACACATATAATACTTGTGTGGCCTTGTTTTTCTTATCGCATTATTTATGCATAATGGGAATTGATTTTGAAATTATTCATGATTTTGAATCTATTTTAATTATTTACATATTGTATAATATAATTGTATACTTTTTAGTTCCTACCTGGAAGAGAGATATTTTCTTTTTCAATTACTCTTTATTTATAGCCAGAAAGGTCCCATTGAGATACAAGATCTCTTCTTCCAGGGATTCCTGGACTAGTGGGACATATTTTGGGGGTGAACCTCCTCTTTGAGGAAAAACACTTGTTGTGGGTACAAGGTTGATGGTTGGCTAATGAAGATATACTGTAAGAGAGGCCACTGTAGCTCGGCTGTATGCACAGCGCAGACGGTAGTAGAGATAAATCTGTCTGTCTGTCTGTCCACATTCTATCAGGTCTCCACCACGAGGGGATCTTCCGGGTGCCGGGGTCCCAGGGGGAGGTCAACAATTTGAGGGATGCCTTTGAGAAAGGTAGGTGTGTGTTCTTGTACGCTCGTGCATGCATGTACACGCGTGTCTTCTGGCTCCGTCTGAGTGCAGCTCGAGCCGCAGGTGCCGTGACACATTAATGATGGGACAGTGTGCTGTTGGTTCTCCTGCCGTGACACATTAATGATGGGGGACAGTATGCTGTTGGCTGCCCTGTAGGAGACGAGCCTCTGGCTGAGCAGAGCTGTGACCTGGACTCTGTGGCTGGAGTGCTGAAGCTTTACTTCCGAGGTCTGGAGAAGCCCCTGTTTCCTTTTGAGAGCACCAGCCAGCTCCTGGAGTGCACCCGTAAGTCGAATCTTTGGCATGTAATACATTAATTTAATTGATGGATGCAAATAAATAAATAAATCAAATGAAATAAAAGATACAAAAAACGTTTGAAATGTTGTGTGTGCATGGGTGCGCATGCACACACAAGAGAACTAGAGACTCGCATCACCGTACTATCTTGCATTTTGCACTAGAGACTAATATCACTGCACTCTCATTGCTGGACTATCTTGTGTTTGTACTTTTTATATTATATTTGTATCTATCTATACTTAATTGTATCTATAGTGTGTACCGTATATAGGACTGTGAAGCTATTCATCCCCCACCCTGTACCCCCCCCCCCCCCCCCCCCCCCCCCCCATGCTGCTTTGACACCCGAATTTCCCAAGGGGATCAATAAAGGATCATCTTATCATCATCTCATCTCTTGCATACTATGTTCCATATTATGGAACTAAATAAGGTCCTTGAATATCTGACTGGATGCACAATGTATGTGTCCCTTGCAGGTTTCTGTCATTCAAGTGTGTGTGTGTGTGTGTGTGTGTGTGTGTGTGTCTGAGGGAAATGGAGGATTTGATATCACTTCCATTTTTTCTTCCATGTTTCTTTTATAAACACTCTACTGTGAAGCCAAGCATGTTTAATCTGTGTAGTGATCATTCAGAATCAGAAGTGTTCTCAAACATCACGGCGGCTAACACCCCGGACGTGGTTAGTAGAGGTTGGTTGTACTTTTCACCACAGCCTAGAGAAAGCCTTTCTAACCAAGTTGATGAGTGGGATTACAAGTGTAAACGTTTAGTTTTATATTTGGTAGCCTAGGACCCTAGGTCATGTACACAAGCTGGTAGTGAGGAGCCTCCAGATGACTGGTCTCTAAGAGAAGGGCCAAGCGGTTAGCAAGGTATTGTTCAGTAACTGCTGTATTTAGTAGCCGCTCAATATGGAGGAGACGCTGCTTTTTATATCCATTTTTGTCCGTTACCTTTTCACCTGCTACTGTTATTTTCATCATGCATGCTATTATCCTGCTTGTGTGCAACAATGTGATGCCAGTCAGGCACTTTTGTAACTAACTGTCTCTCAATATCTGATTATTAGTGTTTATGTATGTCCTTGACATACTTGTATTCATGTGGACATAAATAAATCGTCAATGTGTGTGTGATGGGATGTATGGTTCTGGGTGGCGGCCAGGTACTCATCTTTCTTTTCATCCATGTTTTCTCACCTCTAACAGAAGTGGATAATGAGGCTGAGAGAGCGGCTCAACTCAAAGCCGTCGTGTCGTCCTTCCCCACGCCCACCGTCGTCGTCATGAGATACCTCTTCTCGTTTCTTCACCAGTAAGTATTATAAAATTCAGCACACAAATTATTACACATTGTATTTACAATTTTTTTTCCAGCGTTGCCAGTCTTACGAGATTGGAAGAAGGCTGCTGTTGAGGGGAACTTTAAAGTTTACTTTTTAAGAGGAAAGGGGAAGGAGCTGAAAGGAGAGCAGACTTGAGACTTATTTTTTTTTATTAGATGGCTATTTTATCACACATACGCACACAGCATGATCGATGCAACAAAGACCGGCGTTAGTCTTTCGGTTTCTGTTCCATCTTGTTCCGTCTTTCTCGATTTCGCCGTCTTTTGTTGTGTACTTCTCTCTCTTTCAATCTTGGATTATCTGATCACATCAGTCACTCTCTCTCTCTCTCTCTCTCTCTTCCTCCCGTACAACAGCGTATCCCAGTACAGTGATGAGAACATGATGCAGCCATATAACCTGGCCGTGTGCTTCGGCCCCAGCCTGGTGAGGTGTCCGCAGGACGATGCAGTCACCCTGCTGCCTCAGATCAATTCCCTGGTGAAGAACCTCATTGTGCAGCATGAGACCGTGTTCCCCAGCGAGGCCGAGCTCCCGGGACCCGTATATGAGAAGTGCATGACACTGGAAGAGGATGACTGGTGAGAGAGAGGGGGGCGGGGGGGGTGCAGTGGTGGCCTAAAGGTTAGAGAAGCGGGTTTGTGACCGGAAGGTCGCCAGACTGGCTGCAAAAATCCAGGTGGAAGTGAAGTAAATTAATAACTATCTCCCATCCCTCAATACCAACTGCTCAAGTGCCCATGAGCAAGGCACTTAACCCCTAACTGCTCCAGTGGAGCTGCTCAATGGCCAACAGTATGGGACTGTGGTTGTACTATAGGCAGGCAAACACTGTGTGAATGTGTGAGTGTGAAGCAGGGTGTTGATGAAAAAGCGTATTCATGCTCGGTCAACCTACCCTGTTTAAAGAAAGAACCATTTGACTCTCTAAAGTTTAAACTACAGTAGCTTGTGGTTTCAAAATGTTTTTTCACATCCACTGACGCACAAGGTGTTCCCCAAGGTTCCATACTCGGCCCACTCCTTTTCATGAATGAAAACTTTATTTAACAGATTGCAGAATGGGTACAATACAGTACGGCTCAATACACACAATTGTTAAGGGGATGCAGACC
The DNA here is from genome assembly GCF_963971535.1 of Notolepis coatsorum. Classification (NCBI taxonomy): domain Eukaryota; kingdom Metazoa; phylum Chordata; class Actinopteri; order Aulopiformes; family Paralepididae; genus Notolepis; species Notolepis coatsorum. The sequence goes on from NC_140181.1 coordinate 69,623,867, forward strand.
AGAGAAAGACGTTCGTCTTGTTTACATCAGGGTCCCCCATTTTCAATTCATATTGACATTTATGACATACTCAACATGCATGACATTTATGGCATAGGGACATACAGGTATTTAGTACTGATACATTTGTGACATATACGGTATTCAAATATACAGTACTGTTACCCATAGATCCTGACAGAGTATGTACATATGATGGGGAGGGGGCTGTACATTAGGAGGGGGTGGGTGGGTGGGAGAGAAATATACATACAGTACGGTGGTGAGGAGACTGTACATTTGGAGGGGGTGGGTGGGTGGAATAGAAATATACATACGGCGGGGAGAGAATATATACATGCGGTGGGGAGGAGACTGTCTATTAAGAGGGGGTGGGGGGTTTGGACATTTACGGTGGCCAGTTTTGAATTGCAGCCTCCCGTAGGTGCTCTTTAAGAGCGGTTTTGAATGTGGGTAGGGATTCACATTCCTTTACAGCTTTGGGTAGGGCGTTCCACATTGATGTGGCATAATTGCGAAACGTGTTTAGTCCCTTGTTTGAGCCGAATCTGTGTTTAACATGATTTGTTGAGCTTCCTCTGGTGTCGTGGTATTCACTGACCTTTGGGAAGTATTTTGACATGTACATGGGTACCTTAGTCGTATAGTGTATCTTGTAGACCAGGCCCATTGCAAGTTGCTGTACTCTGTCGTCTACTCTAAGCCATCCTAGGTTGTCAAAGTGGGCAGGGGTGAGGTGGGTTCTAGGGGTAAGGTCAAGTAGTAGTCTGACCAGTTTGTTTTGTGATGTTTGTAATCTTGTTTTTAGCGCCTTTGAGGTGCTTTGGTACCATGAGGTGCAAGCATAGTCGTAGTACCCTTGAATGAGTGCTCCTGCCAGAGTCTTCAGGGTATTCTTGTTTACCAGAGAGGAGATCCGGTACAAGAATCGAGTTCGTTGGTTGACTTTTTTTTATTACATTGGATGCCATTTTGTCACATGAAAGATTTGTCTCTAGGATGGAACCCAGGTAGGTACTTTCATCTTTCCTTGTGACAATATTGTCACCCACTGTAACTGAGAAGCCGTCGGTCTAGCTGAGTTTGTTATTTGAACCGAAGAGAATGGACTCTGTTTTGCCCATGTGTAATGATAGTTTATCAGCGAGCCATATGCAGATTTTGCCTAGTTCCGAGCTGAGGGTTTTTTCAACTTGCAACTTGTTCTTGTCAGACCAGCAGGGCTGAGTCGTCCGCAAACAGGAACAAGTTGCAGTCACAAGCTGACGACATGTCATTTGCATAAATTAGGAACAGTAGCGGTCCTAGTATGCTTCCTTGTGGAACACCACAGCTCACTGTGAGGGGGGGGGGGGGGGGGGGTAGAGTACCGTTTACCTCCACCATTTGTTCTCTCCCCTCCAGGTAGGATTGCATCCAGCTCACTGATAAACTATCAAAACCAATTGCTTTTAGCTTGTCAATCAGAATGGAGTGATTGACAGTGTCGAAGGCCTTTTGTAGGTCCAGCATGACCATGCCGCAGTGTTTTTCCGCGTCCACCTCTTGTTTGATGTGGTCGTTCAAATAGAGAAGGCATGTGTCAGTGGAGTGGGATGTTCTGAAGCCAGATTGGAATTCGTAGATTAGATTTTTTTCTGCCAGGTTTCAAGTTTCAAGTTTCTTTATTAGTTGTCATGCAGAAGTACAGAATACTTTTATACAAAATGCTTCTTTCTGTTACGCTCCAGAGACTGTGCTAGACAAAAATAGATAAGTATAAAATAAAATAAGTATAGCAAGTAAAAAATACGTACGTAGACACAAGTGTTCAGTATGTACACTGTTCAATGCAGAGTAGAAGTAACTGAGTTACCATACAATATACTATACAATATACTATATAGTGCAAGGCAGAAATGGGATGAGGTACAATTTAGGTACAATTTACAGTAAGGTGTAATGAGGTATGGATTGTAGTGCAAATTCTTTACCAATAAATATAAAGTGTGTTTAGGTGTTCTAAAGTGTGTAAAGTGGGTGCTGCAGTGAGTCGTTTGTTTAAAGTGAGTGTGCGTGTGGATGTGTGTGCTGTGAGTGCATTTGATGGTTGTTACATGTGTTATTGTTCGTTGAGCATCCTGATGGCCTGGGGATAGAAGCTTCTTCTGAGTCTTTCTGTGCTTGCCATGAGACTCCAGTATCGCTTGCCTGACCGCAGCAGTTCAAAGAGGCAGTTGTTTGGGTGGCTGGAGTCTTTGATAATTCTCTTAGCCTTACCCATGCACCGCTTGTTGTAAATGTTCTGGAGAGTGGGAAGCCCCCCTCCAATTGTGCGTTCGGCTGAACGGGCCACTCTCTGTGGTCTGCTATGGTCTTGTGCGGCGCTATTCCCAAACCAGGAGGTGATATTGCCAGTCAGGATGCTCTCTATTGTGCATGAGTAGAAGTTCTTAAGGATCTCTGACTGACTTGGAACTTCCTTAGGCGCCTGAGGAAGTAGAGGCGTTGCCGTGCCTTCTTCACAACACTGTCAATGTGTGTGGTCCATGTCAAGTCCTCGGCTATGTGGACTCCGAGGTACTTGAAACTGTTCACTCTCTCAACCGGTGCCCCGTCGATGCTGAGGGGGCTGTAGTGCCTGACGCCCGACCTCCTGAAGTCCACAATCATCTCTTTTGTTTTGCTGACGTTCAGGGAGAGGCAGTTCTCCTGACACCACTGCGACAGATTCTCTACCTCTTCCAGGTAGGTCCTCTCGTCGTTGGCAGAGATCAGGCCCACCACTACTGTGTCATCAGCAAATTTGATGATTGTGTTGTTGTTCCGCTGTGCCACACAGTCATGTGTGTACAGGGAGTAGAGGAGGGGACTCGGAACACAGCCCTGGGGGGCCCCTATGTTGAGCGTGATGGATGAGGAGGTGCAGTTGCCTACTCCTACCACCTGGGGTCTACCCGTCAGGAAGTCCAAGACCCACTGGCAGAGGTCATAGTTCAAGCCCAGGTCCCTGAGCTTGGCTATGAGTTTGGAGGGGACTATGGTATTGAATGCTGAGCTGTAGTCGACGAACAGCATTCTCACATAGTTCCCCTGCCTCTTGTCCAGGTGTTATGTTGCTGTGTGCAGCACATGGGCTATGGCGTCCTCCGTGGACCTGTTGGGGCGATATGGAAATTGCAGGGGGTCCAGGTTGATGGGGAGGGAGGAACAGATGTAGCCCTTCACTAGCTTCTCAAAGCACTTCATGGCTATGGAGGTGAGAGCTACAGGGCGGTAGTCGTTGATGCAAGCGGGCATAGATTTTTTGGGTACAGGGATAATGGTGGACTTCTTCAGACAGATGGGGATGACAGCCTGTTCTAAGGACAGGTTAAATATGTCAGTGAATACCGGGGCCAGTTGGTCGGCACAGACTTTTAGGACGCGGCCGGGGATGCCGTCCGGTCCTGCTGCCTTCCTGATATTCACTTTCTTAAAGGTCCTCCTCACCTCATGTTCTGTTATCCTGAACACTGAATCTCCATCAGCAGCGACTTTTCGACCTGTTCGTAGACTATTTTCTCCATGACTTTTGAGATGGAGGTAAGAATAGAAACAGGGCGGTAGTTGCCTGGGTCTAATTTGCTGCCCTTTTTGTGCAGAGGGGTCACTCTCGCAATGTTTAAGTCCTTGGGGACGTGTCCCTGTTTTATGGAGAGGTTTATTATGTGTGTGATGACTGGGGTGATGGCGGCTGCTGCGTCTCTGAGGAATTTGGAGGGGATCATGTTGTCATGGCCAGTGGCCTTGTTAGGTTGGAGGGCGCTTTTGAGTACGTCCTCCATCGGTTGTTACCATTACTAGTTTGAAGTCGTCTTTGCGGACCCCTAGGCTTTTGTAGTATTCTACTACAGTATGTGTTCTACCCCATAATGCCCTGAGTGGGAGGGTAGTTTGTTTACCAGTGTTGTGGCTATGTTTGTGAAGAAGATGTTTAAGTAATTGGCTACATCCAGCTTGTCTGTGATGAGCGTGTTGTCCGTCTTTATGTTTGTTTGAGAATCTGGTTTTAAGTTTGTTACTGCAGCCTAGTTGATTATTGAGTAATTTCCAAAGTTCACATGGTTTGTTTTTGTTTTCCTCAGTTTTGTCATTGATTACTTTTTTTTTGTGGTTTTGATCATGGTGTTTACGTCATTTCTTAGACTGTTTCTTTGAATTTTTAGTTCAACCACGTGGGCTTGAAGTTCACTGTTTGAGCTTTTGGAAAGCTTTGTCTGACTTTTATGAAGTTCCGAGCATTCATCATCTACATCCTCTATCTCTGTCAAATTCTCCACCATTTCAACCTGGACTTTCACTGCTATGCTGATGACACTCAGCATAGATATACTTCAGCACCAAATCCCCCCACACATCCAGTTCCAAAATAGCAAAGTTTAGATGAGTTCCACCAGCCAATGTGGCTGAACACAAGCATGCAGACAAACTATATAGATGCATGTAGACAATAAATATATATACTGGCAGTTGGTGTTAATTTGCAACCAGGATTGATTTTAATATGTACACGTGTGTGCACACACACGCACGTATGAAAATACACACACACATGCAGTAGCATACACATACATACACACACATATATATATACACGCACGCACACATTTCTATTGTATTATAACGTTCATACTTGATCATTTTCCCCCTTTTCTTTTTAACAGTGAACCGATGATGGAAGAGGGAGATGGAGATGGTAAGATCGATCATGTGTTCATCTTATTGGAGACCTTTGGTGCTGCATCAGTTAGTCTATTTGTCTTTACAGATCAGATCAAATGTGCTTTAAGGAAATGTATTTCTCAACGTGACCATGTACTACAGAGTTGGAGACGGGGACCACGGGCGACCGCAGCACCAGTCCGTCTCCAGCGCAGACGCAGAAGAAGGGAGAGCGTCTGCGAGCCAACAGCAACCATAACCCCAGCGTCTCCAGAGGAGGCCCAACAGGGGGCAGCGTTGCTCCCGGTGTCAAGTTTGCGCTGCAGATTCCCATAGGGCCACAGGGCAGGCCACAGGGCCGCACCCACTCCCCTGGGTTCCTACGCAGAGAGTAGGTGTCAATCAGACCCTGGTTGGACAGTTAGTGACTTGATGTTAGAATCTGTAAGGCCTTCAAACTGCGACCTCTAGGCAAAAGAGCCCTACATGGTATTGCACTTTGTTTACATTATTGGCGGGGTCTGATGTGTGGGTTGGAGTTGAGTGGGGATGGGTTGCTATTGCTGGTCACACATCAGGCTCTGTCAAGAGAGGTCTGGATAATTTCACACTATAATAAGTTACTATATAGCTAAAAATATATACCGGTATATTTATAATATACACTGCTACAGTATTTAGTAACTTATTGCTGTACATTTATCTGGAACTCTGCCAGCATTAGCAATCCATCCCCTATCCCCACTCAACTCAAGCCCACACATCAGACCAAAACAAAAAATTTAAACAAACTGTAGTACCAAGTGGGGTTCTTTTGCTTAATAATAATAAATGTGATTTATATAGCGCTTTTCCAGAACTCAGTCTCTTTACACTAAGGAGCAATGGTAGTAAGACAAACAACAGACAAACTCAACACAAATGGACACACGGAGGGATTGGGAAGGCAATGGAGAACAGATGGGTCTTGAGGCGGGATTGGAAAAACTGCAAGGGACTCTTATGCCCCTTTTCCACTGCATGGTACCTACTCGACTCTACCCTACTCTACTCTACTCGCTTTAGGTACCAGGTACTTTGGTAATGGAAAACCGAAAATGTAGAGTAGAGTCGAGTAGGTACCATGCAGTGGAAAAGGGGCATTAATGTCTTGGGGTAGAGAGTTCCAGAGCCTGGGAGCTGCCCTGGAGAAGGCTCTATCCCCAAAACTGCAAAGGACTTGAGAAGGTGGAGATAAAGCAGGCTGAGGTGGATCTGAGGGACACAAAGGGTTGGTAGGGGGAGAGGAGGTTAGTGAGATATGGAGGGGTGTGGAGGATATACAGAGCTCACCCCCCCCCCCCATTTGTCCCCTATCCTGTGCCCCCCCCCCCCCCCCCCCCATTTGACCCATCTTATGGGACTCTCCCTTTTAGTTATTCCTATTAATAATATCCAGGGGCCAGTCGGTGAAGTGTTTTGTAAGTGAAGACCAGGATATTGTATTGATCTGGTGGGAGACAGGAGACCAATTGGTGTCTTTTAAGACTGGGGCGATGTGGTGCCACGATTTGGTGTGAGTTTGAAGTTTGGCAGATGCATTCTGGACCAGTTGGAGTCTATTGAACGAGCAGCACCAATGCCGTAGAGGAGTGAGTTGCAGTAGTCAAGACAGGAGGAGATGAAGGCGTGGATCAGTGTTTCAACAGCAGGGCGTGCGAGAGGGAGCCTGATCTTTGCAATATTGAGAAGGTGGTGGAAAGAGGGCTTGACAATTTGGCAAATATGGGGCTCAAGGGAGAGGGTGCGATCAAGGATCACGCCAAGGTTGCATACCTGGGAGGAAAGGGAGACAGTGGTGTCATCAATGGTGAGTGTGGGGTTGTTGATTCTGCTGAAAGTGGACTTCACTTTTGTCACTGTTTAGTTTGAGGAGATTTCATTGCAGACGGGCAGGAGTCGATGTGAGCGAGTGTCTTCAGCATAGCAGTGGAAGTCCAGGTTGAAATGGTGGAGAATTTGACCAAGAGAGGATGTAGATGATGAAAAGGAGTGGGCCGAGTATGGAACCTTGGGGAACACCTTGTGTGACTGTGGATGTGACGGAGGAGTGGTTGTTAAGTGAAATGAAGTATGGTCTGTTGGGAGAGCTAGGAGTGGAGCCAGCTGAGGGCGGTGACCTATTTAAAGAGGTCTTCAAGTCCAGTGATCAGGACGTTGTGGCTTGCGGTATCAAGGCGGCACTCTGGTAGTGAAAGGGTTAACATCCTTATCATCCTCCTTGACCACACTACAGACGGTGTAGTGTGGTAATGAAAGCATTAACCATTTGTGGTGTGGTAGTGAAAGGGTTAACATTCCGTAGGGTGGTAGTGAAAGGGTTAACCATTTGTGGTGTGGTAGTGAAAGGGTTAACCGTCTGTAGTGTGGTAGTGAAAGCGTTAACTTTTTTTTATCTACTTTTTCTCCCCCTTTTTTCTGTGATTTTTCTCTCATCCCAATTTCCTCTCGTGCCAATTCTCCCTCCCCTGTCCTGATCGTTGCTCGCATGTGCCCCCCACTGGCCGGTCGTAGGGAGGATAGAAGCCCATCACATGTCCCCTCTGATACATGTGGAGGCAGCCAGTCACATCTTTTCACCTGCCAGCGCGGACTCTCATTGGCGAGGAGTAACGTGTAGGAGGCTCACACTGCCCCCGCCATTTTCCTGTCTTTGCTGTGCAGGCGCCCTGACCGACCTGTAGGAGTCGCTATTTACAACGACCAGACTACCACCCTTCGACTCCCCTCCCGCTAACTCTGCCAATTGAGTTAGTATGACGACCGGCCCAAGCCGGAGGCAACGCTGACAGCCGGATTCGAGACCAGTGTCTCTTGCGTTGGTTACGAGCGCAATGTCCGCTGCGCCACCCAGCCGCCCAAGCGTTAACCTTTTGTAGTGTGGTAGTGAAAGGGTTAACCTTCTGTATTGAAAGGGTTAAGGGCTCCGGTATCAGCAGAGGTGAGGAGGTCATTGAGTAGTGAGTACTCAGAGGAGTGCAGTTTCTGTGTTGTGAAAACGGGACTGGGGGGTTTCAAATGGGTTACTGGAGTGCAGGTGAATTTGGAGTTGGAGTCCAGAGTTTGAGAGGAAGGGGAGATTGGAGATGGACCGGTAGTGGTTAAGGCAGCATGGATCAAGACCAGGTTCTTCACAGATTGGGTTGAGTTTTGAAGGTGGAGGAGGGGGCAATTCCCTGGGACAGTGAGGAATTAAAAAGGTTGGTGAGGTAGGGGCATAGTACATACCTTGTATTGTATAGTTTGTATAGATTTAATTTATAGTTTCAGTTTGTAGTTATAGTTTGTTTATACAATTAGGATAGTATTGTTTGTATGGATAAAATATGTGTATTATGTTTAGCTTATTCAGTTTATAGTTTGTATAGATATAATATATGTTGTGTACTATGTTTACAAAACTATGAGGAGCTGGGAAAAACGAGCATCTCGTGTTTAAAAAAGCTGACAATAAAATAATCTGAATCTGATGGGACAGGGAGGTATTATGTTAAACAGCGGGGTGGGGAGGGGGTCTAGGGAGCAAGTTGTGGGTTTTGATGAGATGATGGAGGGGGAAACTGGAGCAAACCGAGAAAAGTGGTGATGGGGGGGAAGGGGTAGGGAGGTCAAGAGAGACTGAGAGGAGAGGGGCCAGAATAGAGGCTGCTGAGTCAGACACTGTGCACAGTGATTTAGTATAATAGTGTTGTAAAATAGTATAATGGTGGTAATTCTCTAGTGCCTGGAGGTCACCGTTTGACAGCATTACAGATTCTACCTTTTAATCTGGTCAGTTTCAGAATTTTAATGAGACAACAAAGTCGACATTAAAATGCAGCGTTTCTAATCTCCTCTGCTGTTCTTCACAGGGGCCATGACCACTCGTCCTCTGAAGACATCACCGTTCACGTCAACAAGGTCTGGCTTGGGTTCTCATTCAGCTCTAAATTTTTTTCTTGTTCTGTATGGCAGGAAGGGTACAACTGTTTTCAGCTGAGTAACAATGTTCATGAAACGGTGCGGAAACTTGGGTGCTGCAGTGTTGAGTGCATAGTAGTAAAAACATATTAGTATAGTAGAAAGAGTGCATTATAGTATAAGACTGCAAGAAGGTTAGTGTTTTATTTATTTATTTTACTAATGACTAGCAACAGTGCATTGTTACTATGATCAAACCCAGCAAGTGAAGGAGAAGAAAAACAGCCTTGTCTTGTTCCTCCCTTCATTTAAAAAAAAATGTTTACAGGAGGTCTGTCGCCAGATGGACTCAGTCTTCAAGGAGCTCCTCATTCGACAAACACACCAGGATCCCACCTCCACCTCCACTGTTGTCCCCCCCTCTTCTGTCCAGCCTCCCCAGAAGAAAGGAGGGCGTGAGGGGCGAAGGGGGAGAGCGTCGGGGCTGTTCAAATCAGCTGATCAACTGGACTGAGAGAGGACTGGGGGGGGGGGATGATATGAAAGGAAAAAGAGGGGGAGAGAGAGAGACAACCTGCGGGAGGGATCGTAATTATAGGACAGAGCTGTGGGGTTATCCATTCTGACAGCAGCCATTGACGGGATGGTTTTTCTAGAAGGTTGAGAGCGCTGACCCACACTCTCCCCACTGGACTCGTCTGCAACAGTCTCTGGCACTGTGACCCCACTGAATGGAGGGGGGCTCTTTGTTAGTGTGTTGTACAGCACACCCCTGTGGTGACGGCACCGATGTACCTTGTACACTGAACAGTGACGACGGGCTGTGGATGAATTATGTATTTTTATATTTAATCATATTGGGGGGGAAAGATTACTTGACACGTGCACTGATATATTGTAGGAATGTTGCAGCTTGATGCTGTGTGTGTACTTATGTTTATACGAATGACTCATTGTTATAGACTGTCCAATCCTAATTGAATCGGCGCTGTTTATCAAATTAATTTGGTAATTGCTCACTGGACCTTGAAATGCCCTTATTATGTACACTCTATCCACCATCACGCCAGACACGCACACACACTCCCAGACACACACATGCATGCACACACACACGCTCAGACAAACATGTACACACAAACTAGTGCATAATTAAGTCTGAGATGGAGTCAGAATTATGAAAAAGAAGAAACTGTGAATGGTCTGGTTGGTGTTTAGTTTGCATCGCTGTCTCAGACATACTTATTTTTATCTTGTCTCACACTTTTGGTAATTTTCTGTATATCTACGGTAAATAAACTACTTTGATTGTTCTGACTGCATCCGTGTCGAGTTACAACTAAGCCGAATTGTAATTGCTTCAGGGATGAGTTTCTTATAAGATGAAATTACATACCTGGGTTCCATCCTAGAGGCAAATCTTTCCTGTGACAAAAGGGCAACCAATGTAATCAAAAAAGTAAACCAACAAACAAGATTCTTGTACCGGATCTCCTCTCTGGTACAAGAATACCCTGAAGACTAACAGGAGCACTCATTCAAGGATACTACGACTGCTTGCACTTCATGGTACCAAAGCACCTCAAAGGCACTAAAAACAAGATTACAAACATCACAAAACAAACTGGTCAGACTACTGCTTGACCTTACTCCTAAAACCCACCTCACCCCTGCCCATTTTGACAACCTAGGATGGCTTAGCGTAGACGACAGAGTACAGCAACTTGCAATGGGCCTGGTCTACAAGATACACTACACCACTAAGATTCCCAAAGGTCAGTGAATTCCACGACCACAACACCACAGGGAGTTCCACAAATCATGTTCAACCCAAATTTGGCTCAAACAAGGGACTAAACACGTTTAGCAATTATGCCACATCAATGTGGAACGCCTTACCCACAGCTGTAAAATAATGTGAATCCCTACCCTCCTTCAAAACCGCTCTCAAAGAGCACCTACGGGTGGCTGCATTCAAAACTGGCCCCGGTAAATGTCCAAAATCCCCCCACCCGCCCACCTAACCCCCTCCAATGTACAGTTTCTTCCCACTCGAATGTATATATTTTTTTATGATCTCTTTCTCTTAAACAGTACTGTATATTTGTATATCTTGTGCAGGGCTTGACGTTGACACCTGCCCACCTGCCCAGGGCTAGTGAAAATGCTGAGTGGCTAGTGACTTTGGAAAACCACTAGCCACAGTGGCTAGTGAGCCAAAAAGTTAACGTCAAGCCCTGCATAGGTGTGTCAATGATAATGTTCACGGCGTTTGGAGCAATAATATAATTGCTAGGTTCAACACAGCCAAGGCATAGGTGTGTCAATGATAATGTTCACTGCGTTTGGAGCAACAATGTAATTGCTAGGTTCAACACAACTCTTCCACATCTACACCCTCCATCTTGTCCCAGTCAGCCGTTGCCCCAACTCTGGTCTGGTATAGCCCCTTGCGTGACTGTGATGCAAGCCCTGCTTGAATACGCAGTCACTGGCTCCCACTTTACTAGCCATGTTAATGTGCACCATCAAGCACTGGTTAAAGACGAGCGGTGGGTCCAAATTATATCACATAGACATTTCAAAGGTACGCACCGTTGCATTAGGGTTTCACACACACACGCGGCGGGGTTTGAAAGCTCGGCGTTGCTAATAAACATTTTAAATATTTTTTATAAACTGGTCAACACTGCATTATTTCCGGCGTTGGGTGCATGATGCGCATGTGCTGCGATCACAGCGCAGGCGCACCAGGCAGCCAAATACGGAAATACAGCCGTTTTGAGCAGTGTTGACCAGTTTATAAAAAATATTTAAAATGTTTAGCAACGCCGAGCTTTCAAACCCTGCCGCGTGTGTGTGTGTGAAACCCTGTATGTCGTGTATGTCATAAATGTCATGATGAATTGAAAATGGGGGACCCTGATGTAAACAAGACGAAATCGTCTGCAAATTGTGTGCATTGAGCGTACTGTATTGTACCCATTCTGCAATCTGATAACGTTTTCAATCAATCAATGGTATGTGTAGTTACTTTAGAAAACCTTACAGGGCATACATGTTGCATCATGGTTGTGTAGTTCTGTGAGTAGCCTTATTGTTAACGACACTATTCTCCTTGGTGATGTCTGTGTGTAGCAACGCTTGTGTTGCTGCAGGGGGTACTGGGTATTTCGTACTGCACACACTTCTCTCACTCAGTGTGTGCGTGCCGCGCATGCGTGTGTGCGTTTGCATTTTTACAATTAAAAATATTTGAAATTCTTGAGACTGATTGATTGATTGATTGAAAACTTTATTAACAGATTGCAGAATGGGTACAGTACAGTACAGCTCAATACATACAATTGTTAAGGGGATGCAGACCAGAGAAAGACTTTCGTCTTAAAGGGGAACTATTTTACTATTTCTTTCACTATTTGGGCACTTTTACACAATTCCTGTGAGTCTATGGAACACCTCTGTAATATATAAATTTTTTTTATTCATTGTTTTGTATTTCTAATCAAGTCCTCAAAAACAAAAATTTTCTACCTCAAGATCTCGAGCTGTTTTGAGCCTGGGCTCCTAAACCACTGCGCAGCGGCGTCGTCGCCTGAACATTAACATGCAGCGGTGTCTTTCTGACATCACATATCGCGCACATTTTCAAATGACTCAGTTCAGTGAGGGTGAATATTGTGAGAGGAGAATTGGAAGAATGCGCCAATATGAGAATTTTGAGACATAGATCATATTAATTTAAGTTCACATAGCTAGGAAACAATGCTAAACACTCAAAAAGGCCATTTATAAGATAGTTCCCCTTTAACATTTCGTCTTAACATTTTCAATTCATCGTAACATAGATGACATACATGACATACAGATAGACAGTACTGCTACATCTATACATTTATGACATACCAGATTTGCAAATACAGTACTGTTTGTGATACAAAAAGAGTCCAGAAAAAAGAGTATATACATTTGACGTAGAAACTGTACATTGGATTGGGGGGGTGGGGGGGGACTGTACATTTGAGGTGGGGGGGGGGTAGGAGTGGGGGGGGGGGGGTTGGGTAGGAGGGGTGGGTGGGGGACACTGTACAACTGTACAAACAAAACTGTACATTGGAATATTGACAAGACCATACTTGGTAATTTACTGTACATTTGAGGGGGTTGTGTTCGGACATTTACAGGAGCCAGTTTCGAGTTGCAGTCTCCCTTAGGTGTTTTTTGAGAGTGTTTTTGAAAGTGGGTAGTGATTCACATTCCTTTACAGCTTTGGGTAGGGCGTTCCACATTGATGTGGCATAATTGCAAAACGTGTTTAGTCCCTTGTTTGAGCCGAATCTGGGTTTAACATGATTTGTGGAGCTCCCTCTGGTGTTGTGATCGTGGTATTCACTGACCTTTGGGAAGTATTTTGACATGTACATGGGTACCTTGGTCGTGTAGTGTATCTTGTAGACCAGGCCCATTGCAAGTTGCTGTACTCTGTCGTCTACTCTAAGCCATCCTAGGTTGTCAAAGTGGGCAGGGGTGAGGTCAAGCAGTAGTCTGACCAGTTTGTTTTGAGATGTTTGTAATTTTGTTTTTAGCGCCTTTGAGGTGCTTTGGTACCATGAGGTGCAAGCATAGTCGTAGTACCCTTGAATGAGTGCTCCTGCCAGAGTCTTCAGGGTATTCTTGTTTACCAGTGAGGAGATCCGGTACAAGAATCGAGTTCGTTGGTTGACTTGTTTTATTACATTGGATGCCATTGTGTCACAGGAAAGATTTGCCTCTAGGATGGAACCCAGGTAGGTAATATCTTCTTTCCTTGTGACAATATTGTCACCCACTGTAACTGAGAAGCCGTCGGTCTTGCTGAGTTTGTTATTTGAACCGAAGAGAATGGACTCTGTTTTGCCCATGTGTAATGATTGTTATCAGCGAGCCATATGCAGATTTTGCCTAGTTCTGAGTGTAGCGTGATCCAATCTGCGTTGTGTCTGGTGTGAGGTAGAAGTAGACTCCGACAACGGTACTCAATTGATGGTTGGTTTTATTGGTGATCTCCTGTTATCGAACCAAAAACAGCACACACAACATGGCGTGAGCTACCGTCATAGCCGTGAAGTCCACCTCTGTTCTCTTTCACGGTAAACTCAAAGAGAGCCTCGCGCACACTCAAAACAGTGCGCCATCCACAGTTACAGCAATTGTTAGCTACTATCAAATACATGTAACTCAGTACAAGTCAACTTCAGCAAAAACATATGAAATAATATGAAATGAAAGACAGTGTGTAAGCATTAATTAAACCGAAATACAAAAACAACGGTTCATACCTGTTATCGAACCAAAAACAGCACACACAACATGGCGTGAGCTACCGTCATAGCCGTGTAATCCACCTGTTATTGTTAAACAGAATACGAGTTAGCACACGACGGTACTGTGGCTGTTTTACACAGGGCGAGTTAATGTCATCACACACAGGACAATTTCAGTACCAAAACCAAAACATAAATCAATTTTACAAGTTATACATAGCAATTAAATCAAATATTAGGTAACCGAAAGTGCATACCTCTGCTCTCTTTCACGGTAAACTCAAAGAGAGAGATCACTTCCGCCGGCGTTTCTCTTGCCGACGAACCGGCTAAACCAATATATACATTATTTAAAGTATTTACAATACAACAAATATTCAACTGGAAAGATGACCTATCCTCTCTAAACCCATTATAAAAGACCAAAAGGGATTTCGTTTGGAGAATCAATAACTCAATATGAGGAAATTAATATAAACTAGTAACCAAGGCACCCCTCCAAAACACTAGAGTGAGCTCGGTCCACTTTGTTCCTTCAAAATAAGAGTGTTTCCGTCTTGACCTACTTATTTAAGATGAAAGATAACAGTTTCTGTCCATGATCTAGCATAACAACTTCACTCTGCTACATTCACCCCTACTGTTTTATGCCAGATTATGGACATTGTTCCCTTCAATCAACTCAACAGCGTAAGTACAAACCAAAGAAATAGAAAATAAAAAAATTATCACAATGAGTCAACGCGTCACATGTAACTCGGTGTATTCCCTTAATTCCAAACCTAGAAAATAGGTTGACCAGCTCAAAAGCTATCCGATGAAGGATCAGGAAAAATAAAGGGTAGCTAATCCCTCATCTAACCATAGAAAAAAACATGCCATGTACATATTTATACCACGGAATACACCAAAATTACTCAATCATGTCTAATGCAATAGACAACCATAACTACCAGTATGACTCAAAGAAAATCAAACAGCAAAATCAAAAAAAAAAAAAAAAAAAAATTATTAATAAAAAAGAATCACTAAAAAAAAATTGTGTCATCATTTAAGATGACAGCAGAGCCCTGACTCTTTGTACAGCCATCGTCTGACTGAGCCTGTTAACTGGCCTGATGAACCTCCCCAGCCTAGTGTAAACCCCTTGAGGTACCCCAACTACACTCGGTATGACAGTGACAATGGCCGACTCAGGTTCACACACTGGAACAAGTAAGGATGAACTACAGGGGGCCTTCCCCGGAGCCATCATGTCCTCAGTGCCTGATATGGCCGACTCAGGTTCACACACTGGAACAAGTAAGGATGAACTACAGGGGGCCTTCCCCGGAGCCATCATGTCCTCAGTGCCTGATTCCACAGTCGTCGTGTCTGACGACTGATCACTGTCCTGATAAACAATTACAGAGTATGACTCCTCTGATTCAACATCTGCATCTGGTCCCTCCATCCAAAAATGGCGTGGTTTCTTCAGTTTACACTCCTGCTCCCCACCATTATGTGTCTCAAGTGTAATTCTATGATGTTGATCACTACCCATACTTCCCACCTGCTCCTCTGCTAGCTCTGATACACCCGTCCCTGTCATGGTATCTACTACCCCCTCCACACTGGACTCAGGAAGATGAGCAACCCACCGGGCAGTTCTCAGCTCATCCTGAACAGAATCATCTGTCATCTCCTCACTCGGAACAGTGCCAGGAACAGACACCTCAATCTCTGGCTCATCCCATGACGGCAGAGGCAGGAAATTGACGGGCATAATCAAATTCCTATGAACAGTCTTAATCCTCCCTGTGACAGGATGACGGATACTGTATATGTTCAGCACACTGTTTTTACACACTACAGTATAGACAGCACTCTCCCAGCGGTCAGCTAGCTTTTTCTTGCCCCGCTCCCCCTTATTTGCCAGTAAGACCCGATCCCCCTTCTCTACCGAATGTCCCTTTAACTGTCTGTTATACACCTCAGCTTGCCTGGTCTGTTGCTTCTCAGCATGCTTTTGAGCAAGTGCCATTGCTTCCCTCAGATCCTTTCCCAGTGACTGGACATACTTATCCACATCCACCGTATCTCCATCCAAAAGGACACTCTCAAACATGACATCGACAGGCAATCTCGGGGTGCGACCAAACATCAAAAAGAAGGGTGGGAGCCCTGTGGTCTCATGCACCGTGCAGTTATAAGCGAACGTCAATGTGTTCAACATCTGAGGCCATTTCACCTTGGAACGAGGTGGCAAAGCACGGATCATATTACCTAAAGTACGGTTCAGTCGTTCTGCCTGTCCATTTCCCATAGGATGGTATGGCGTGGTATGGATTTTTCAACCCCTGCCATCTGAAGCATCTCTGCTATGAGTGCACTCTCAAAATTAGCCCCTCTGTCGCTATGAATGCAGGCTGCAAAACCATAAACAGAAAAAAAATTATTCCAGAGCACCCTGGCCACTGTCTTGGCAGATTGATTGGGACACGGGTAAGCACATGCTAGTTTGGTAAAATGGTCAGTTATAACAAGCACATCAATGGACTTATTATTGGCATCCTCAGCCGACCAAAAGTCAATACACACCAACTCCAACGGTGCAGTGGTGACTATCGATACCAATGGAGCTCTAGCTTCAGGCTCCGGTGCTTTGCTCAATACACATCTCTTACAATGACTCACATATTCTTTGACATCCTTTTCCATGGAGTTCCAATAGAAACGTTGTCTAGTGAGCCACAATGTGCGCTGCTGGCCCTGGTGACCAGCCTCATCATGTACCCCTTTCAGCACCTGTCCTCTCAGAGCGCTCGGTACAACATATTGAAAGACCTTCTTCTTACTCACAGCGTGTTTTGAAACACGGTACAACACTCCTAATTTGTTTGTGAGTTTTCCCCACTGTCTCAGTGTGCGGTTTGTTTCTTTTGACTCATGAACTCTCTCTCTTCGAGATGGGCGGCGGCCTCTATCTACAAAGAATTTGACTCTACTAGTAACAGGGTCCTGGCACTGCTTGTCGTACAATTCCTCATGAGTGATGACCGGCAATGGGCTCTGTCCCATGGACACCAACCTTTCTAACTGCTGCACATGAGAGACTGCTCTCATAGCTGCGCCATCCTCCCAACAGCGATGTGTGTGGAGTACAGCAGATACCTCTTCACGGGATATGCTCCCACTGTCACTACCCACCTCACCACTGGCCTTAAGGGAACTCTGAGTGGACAATCCTAGGCCCTTCCTCCTCACCTCTGGTTCCTCACAGGTAAGACGGAACATGTTCTGCACGTCATCCACCTCCAAACCTTTAGCCTCCCTCAACAAGACATCATACGAGGTCCTTGTCAGCCTGTGCATCACCCTAGGCCGAGTAAATGGCTCCCTGCTCAGTGCATCAGCTACTGTATTCTTAGGCCCAGGAATGTACTGAATGTCAAAATCAAAAGGTGCCAGCTTAGCCACCCATCTCTGCTTGCATGCATCAAGTTTGGCTTTGTGAGGATGTACTTAAGTGGATTATTATCTGTCCACACTGTAAATCTATGTCCTCGCAGCCAATGGCTAAACTTGTCGTGTATAGCCCATTTCATGGTGAGAAACTCAAGCCTATGAGCTGGATATTTAGACTGAGCATGATTCAAAGATTTACTAGCAAAAGCTATGGGCCTGGCTGTGCCACACCCTTCCTGCACTTGTGAAAGCACAGCTCCCAGTCCACTAGTGGATGCATCTACAGACAATAGAAATGGCTGAGAAAAGTCAGGGTGAGCCAACAGAGCTTGTCCCACCAATGCAGCTTTTAACGCCTCAAAGGCCTCCCTACACTCCACAGTCCAGTCTGCTGCACTAAGCTTACGAAGGGGGGCAGCTCTCTTCCCTTTAACTTTGCCTCTCCGTGGCTTTTTCACACCCGTGGTCAGCTGAAACAGTGGTCTTGCCACTACAGAGCAGTTCTCAATGTAATGTTGATAATACACCACCATTCCTAAGAATGACCGGATCTTATTGGCAGACGGGGTGACACCATCCGACTCATAATATCGCTCTCCGTCACACCCACTATAGCCTGCACCTTATCAGGGTCTGTGGCTATCCCTTCCCGAGAAACAATATGTCCCAAAAACTTCAGTGACTTTCTCAGAAACTGACACTTAGATGGAGACAACTTCAGGTTGTGTTCTCGTAAACGCTGAAATACCATCTCCAGCCTCTGCAAGCTCTCTTCTTCAGACTTGCCAAAGACCAGAAGGTCATCTAAATAACAGAGAAGACTCAGTGAGTTCTGATCACCAAAGATTGTGAGCATCATTCTCATGAACGTAGCTGGACTGTTACAAAGCCCCTGGGGCATACGGTTATATTCATGTAAACCGAGAGGAGAGGAGAAAGCAGTGTATTTCTTATCATCCTCATGCAGTGGGACATTGTAATATCCGGATGTCAAATCCATAGAACTGAAAAAGGCATTGCCTCCCAACGCTGCAAGTACATCTGCTTGGTGAGGTAATGGATGTGCATCTTTCACCGTGCGAGCATTTAACCACCTGAAATCTGTGCACAGTCTCAAGTCACCATTCTTTTTCCAACAAAGAACAAGTGGGGATGCATACTCGCTACTCGACTTCCTAATTATCTCCCTGTCCTCCATCTCGTTCAGAGTCTCTCTCAACTTTTGGTAATGGGCGGGGGAGAGCCTCCGGTAAGGTAACCGAAAGGGCCGATAGTCAGTCAGTCGGATACGATGACAGAAGCCACTAGCCTCACCACAATCCAACCGATGTCTAGAAAACACATCCTCATAGTTCTCAATTAGGTCAGTCAGTCTATCCTTCCAGACTGTTGAGCCCTAGACTAGCCAGTCTATCATTCCCCCTAACTACATTGTTGCTAGCACAACTCCTAGCTGTCAGACTGCCGTGAGAGCTGCCACTACTCACTCTACCGGCATTCTGGTGGACTGACGTGTTCGTATCACTGTCAAAATCCTCTAATGCAATGCATGGATACACGTCAGCCACTTTTGCATTCCTTCTCAAGGTGATAGCTTTGGTAGTCGGATTTATAATCTTGACAGGAAGCCACCCATCCCCCCAGAGAGGTGTAACTACCCTGCCAACTAGTATGTTACGGTGCACACAACGAGAGGCGCTGGGCTCAACAATAACAGTACTTCCCATAGAAAGTTTTGTCCTGGGTGGGAGACGACCCCACACTATATGCTCACTCATAGGTTCAAGTGTCACGGCCTGTTTCAACTTGACTGTTCCCACTTTGTCAGGAATTTCCTCCCCCCTCCATCTCTCAAGGTTGGCCATGAACCTGATAAACTGACTGTTTTCGTCCTGACATGGTGACTCAGCTTTTCCCAATATGCGCCAGTAGGCCCCAGTGGATTTGAACTGTCTGATTAAGGGCTTCATCACATTGGTGCCTATAATGAGCTCATCAACCTGACCCTCCACTATCAGGACTGGTACTATGTATTCAAAACCGTAAAGCTTAAGTTTCAGCTCACACGTTCCCACCGGACTAGTCTGTTTCCCACCACACCCCACAAGAACAACATTGGTAGTCGATATCAAGTCACCCGTTACTACTCCTGCCTCCCTCAGCCGAGGAACCACATCTGCGCGCAGAGAAGTAGCCATGGATCCACTATCTAACATCCCCTGTAACTCAACCTTGTCTCCTGTTAATACAGTGGTGAAAAATAAACTGTCACTTTGGGATGTTCTGGTCACATTCTGCATAATTACTGTTTTGTCTTTGGATGCTCACAAACGGACGTATATACAGTCTGAATATCATCATTACAACTGGAGGAAAAACCATAGGGGCCCACATTGTCCTCCTTTGAATGGGGGCCGTCTAGTTTTCCTGAGGAGGACCAGCCTGTCTCTGACCAGGGGGCTGTCTAGGAGTGGTTTGCCCACAATAGATACCAATATGCCCTGGACCCAGACACTTGAAGCACAGCCTGTGCGTCCTACAGTGCGTCCTAGTGTTGTGCTCCAAACTGCCACAAACCTGACATTCTTGAGAATGTTTGGGGAACTGTTTATGGGGGCCATTTTGTACAGACTGAGTGTTGTTGCCTAAAGCCATTTCTAACACTCTCAAAACTCTATCCATTGTGTTATTCTCAGATACAGACGACAGCTGCTCTAACTCTGGACTACTGACAGCAATAGGTGACACGCTTTTTTCGTGATTAACAACCACCCTCTCCTGTGATGACTCAATGGCGACCACATGTTGTGTCAACCGACCTCGACTCGCTCTATGCTCTCTCAAATATTCATCCAAATGTTCCTGCACCTCACATGCTGTCCACTCACGAGATGGCTTACTTTTGAACACTAAGGACAACTCCTTATCAGGGCAGTTACGGATGAACATGAGAACTAGATGCTGGCTCAGGCTAGTCTGCGGTTCCCCCTTACTAAGAAGACACTGCTCAGTGGCTTCTGCTGCTTTGTTAAGCCTAATCCAATAGTCAAGAGGATTCTCGCTTGCATATGCTTTGACTGCATAAAAGTCAGCTAATGGAAGATCTGAGTGAATAATATCACCAAAATGTTGCCTCAGAATGCTAAAATAACACCCACCTCACTGACAGTTGAGTTGCTACGCATCCATACTTTGGTAACGTCCCGGGCCCTCCCCATTAGCTTGTTCATAACCTCCTCAACTTGTTCAGCCCCAGTACAGTTATTTTTCTTTCTGATATACGTCCTCATGAGTTCCTCCCACTCAAAAACAGAGCACTTATCTGTGCTGTCCCCTCTAAAATAGGGTGGGGCATTTGCATCTGAACGTAACACAAGATTGATTTTGGATGCATCAATCACAGTATTCCCACATTGGTCAGGTTGGAACATCTGTTGGGGATTTTGAGAAGCTAATGCAGGTGAAGTCCCCGAGGTTGTGTTCTGCATTAACGTCATTCTAATAGCTTCCCCTATTTCTGACCCAATGGATTTTATCAAATTGGCCATTTGGCTGGGGATGTTTCAACACTAGTGTTGTTCATTTCACCAGGTGAGGGAACAACCGGGGTGAAAAGTAACGGTGGGGCATTTCTCTCAGAGGGACCCTCTACACTCTCCCTTCCAGGACTAGAGGGACCTGAAAAACCTGGACTCGCCGGAGTAGACTGCATAACCGGTGTGTAACTTAGAACCCCTCTCCCTCTCCCCACAGTCAAGTTCCCTGTAGGAGTGTTTCCTATGTTCAAAGTCATTTTCAGTATCAAATGGTACTTTTACCGTTATACTCACAGCGTGTTTTAGGTAACACACTCAAAATCAATAAACTTGATGAGAGACCATATCTTTTTCAAAGGATTCAGTGCTCTCCAGCCTCCTCAGGAACAGACGGCGAATGCAGCGTCCCCGTGCTCAGGCCGCGCCGGCAGCATCCACGCGTCCAGGCCGCACATGAAGCCTCCACGTCTCTCCAGCAACACCGGTGGTCGGCTTCCGCTGACCAGTTGATCCGGATTGTCTCGGCACCAGTTTGTAGCGTGATCCAATCTGCGTTGTGTCTGGTGTGAGGTAGAAGTAGACTCCGACAACGGTACTCAATTGATGGTTGGTTTTATTGGTGATCTCCTGTTATCGAACCAAAAACAGCACACACAACATGGCGTGAGCTACCGTCATAGCCGTGAAGTCCACCTCTGTTCTCTTTCACGGTAAACTCAAAGAGAGCCTCGCGCACACTCAAAACAGTGCGCCATCCACAGTTACAGCAATTGTTAGCTACTATCAAATACATGTAACTCAGTACAAGTCAACTTCAGCAAAAACATATGAAATAATATGAAATGAAAGACAGTGTGTAAGCATTAATTAAACCGAAATACAAAAACAACGGTTCATACCTGTTATCGAACCAAAAACAGCACACACAACATGGCGTGAGCTACCGTCATAGCCGTGTAATCCACCTGTTATTGTTAAACAGAATACGAGTTAGCACACGACGGTACTGTGGCTGTTTTACACAGGGCGAGTTAATGTCATCACACACAGGACAATTTCAGTACCAAAACCAAAACATAAATCAATTTTACAAGTTATACATAGCAATTAAATCAAATTTTAGGTAACCGAAAGTGCATACCTCTGCTCTTTTTCACGGTAAACTCAAAGAGAGAGATCACTTCCGCCGGCGTTTCTCTTGCCGACGAACCGGCTAAACCAATATATACATTATTTAAAGTATTTACAATACAACAAATATTCAACTGAAAGATGACCTATCCTCTCTAAACCCATTATAAAAGACCAAAAGGGATTTCGTTTGGAGAATCAATAACTCAATATGAGGAAATTAATATAAACTAGTAACCAAGGCACCCCTCCAAAACACTAGAGTGAGCTCGGTCCACTTTGTTCCTTCAAAATAAGAGTGTTTCCGTCTTGACCTACTTATTTAAGATGAAAGATAACAGTTTCTGTCCATGATCTAGCATAACAACTTCACTCTGCTACATGAGCTGAGGGTTTTTTCAACCTGTAACTTGTTCTTGTCAGAGACCAGCAGGGCTGAGTCGTCCGCAAACAGGAACAAGTTGCAGTCACAAGCTGACGACATGTCATTTGCATAAATTAGGAACAGTAGCGGACCTAGTATGCTTCCTTGTGGAACACCACAGCTTACTGTGAGGGGGGGGGGATAGGGTACCGTTTACCTCCACCATCTGCTCTCTCCCCTCCAGGTAGGATTGCATCCAGCTCACTGATAGACTATCAAAACCAATTGCTTTTAGCTTGTCAATCAGAATGGTGTGTTTGACAGTGTCGAAGGCCTTTTGTAGGTCCAGCATGACCATGCCGCAGTATTTGCCCGCGTCCACCTCTTGTTTGATGTGGTCGTTTAAATAGAGAAGGCATGTGTCAGTGGAGTGGGATGTTCTGAAGCCAGATTGGAATTCGTAGATTAGATTTTTTTCCGCAAGGTATTTTCCGACCTGTTCGTATACATTTTTTCCATGACTTTCGAGATGGAGGTAAGGATAGAAACAGGGCGGTAGTTGCCTGGGTCTAATTTACTGCCTTTTTTGTGCAGAGGGGTCACTCTCGCAATTTTGAAGTCCTTGGGGACGTGTCCCTGTTTTATGGAGAGGTTTATTATGTGTGTGATGACTGGGGTGATGGCGGCTGCTGAGTCTCTGAGGAATTTGGAGGGGATGTTGTCATGGCCAGTGGCCTTGTTAGGTTGGAGGGCGCTCAGTTTTTTTAGTACCTCATCTGTTGTTACCATTTCCAGTTTGAAGTCGTCTTTGTGGACCCCTAGTTTCTTGTAGTATGCTACTATGTGTTCTACCCCATAGTGCCCTGAGTGGGAGGGTAGTTTGTTTACCAGTGTTGTGGCTATGTTTGTGAAGAAACAAGCGTGTTGTCCGTCTTTATGTTTATGTTTGAGAATCTGGTTTTAAGTTTAAGACTATGGGGGAACAATCTAACTGTAATTAGTTTCCATTACGTTCCAAATCTGTTTTAAGTTCCACATTTCAAATATATTCATTAGAATTGTCTGAAATATATAACCGACGTGTCACAGGAGAACATGTTCCCAGCATGCACTGCGCCACTAGGGTACACGTCACTACAGCGCACCAGACTGAACGCTGAGGTGGACTTGTGTCTGAAGGGAACAGAGTGTGTACTACCTCTAGAAGAGCTCAGGAACAACACTTTCTCACAAACCATGATGATCAGGATAGCCGCTGTCCTTGCTCTTCTAGTCTGTGTCTGCTCGGGTAAGTAAATTAATCAAATATCGCTTATTTACCCGTTCTCGTTAGCAAGCTTGCTTATAACGTTAGCCATTTTCCAGGCCTCCAACTAACGTTATAATTTCCTCTGCCTGCTCTCGAGATTTTAAGCATAATATTTAAGTCAGTTTCTTAGTGGTTTAATGTGTATTCCATGAATGTATTTTATTGAGGACGGAGTGTTGAAAAGCTGGCATTATAATTCCATATCATCCACAGGAGAGAGCTGCACAGAACCGGTGATCACCCCATCGGCCTACACCACCTCTGATGCTGTCATCTCCTCAGAGTCCGTCTTCATTGTTGAACTCAGTCTGGCTTGTGCCAACGGAGCACAGGTATGTGTCTACAACTACAAACACCATCTACGTCTGAATTATTACAAAACTGACGACCATTCCCTCTGTGGCCCTCTAAGTGCCCTCTGGACACTTTGTATCACAAACAGTACTGTATTTGCAAATCTGGTATACACTGTCATAAATGTATAGATGTAGCAGTACTGTGTCTATCTGTATGTCATGTGTGTCATATGTTATGATGAATTGAAAATGGGTGACCCTGATGTAAACAAGACGAAAGTCTTTCCCTGCTCTGCATCCCCTTAACAATTGTATGTATTGAGCTGTACTGTACTGTCTGTACCCATTCTGCAATCTGTTAATAAAGTTTTCAATCAATCAATTAATGGCAATAACCTCCGATGCTTTTGGTGTAAAGTGCCGGAAGTTGAGGAGGATGTGATTATCTCATGCAATGTCTTCTTATCCATCTTCACCAGAGTGTGGCGCTGTACGCTGATGTCAATGGAAGACAGTTCCCTGTGACCAGAGGCCAGGATGTTGGAAAGTACCAGGTACTGTAGTCTATGGTTCGGGTCTTGTCTCATGGATGCATTAGTAAAGATCATCTGAACAGGTCACTTACTTCTACCATCTCCCCACTAGGTGTCTTGGAGCCTTCCTCACAAACAGGCCAGCTCTGGGACATACCAGGTCAAGTTCTTCGACGAGGAGTCTTACAGTTCCCTGCGCAAGGTCTGTCTGGTGCTGCGTAATGGATGTTACAAATGTTTAGCTGCGTTTAACCCTTTCACTGCCACACGACAGAAGGTTAACCCTTTACTATCACACAACCGACGGTCGGTTAACTGTTTGGTAGTGTGGCAGTGAAAGGGTTAATTACATATGATTAGTATGTATGTATGTGGGAGAGAAGATAAGATATCCCTTTATTGATCCCCTTGGGGAAATTCAGGCATCATGGCAGCATGGTGGGAGGGTACAGGTATGGGCAAAATTGGGCATGATGATAATATACATAAATATAGGCAATACAATTATAGTACAGTGTAAAAGTAAGCAGTCTAAACAATATAATTAACTCTGAATATGAGCAATTAGGCAGTGTAATCAAA
Organism: Notolepis coatsorum; assembly: GCF_963971535.1. NCBI lineage: Eukaryota > Metazoa > Chordata > Actinopteri > Aulopiformes > Paralepididae > Notolepis > Notolepis coatsorum. Next base: position 69,648,990 of record NC_140181.1, read on the forward strand.
GGTGCAGATGAGTGTATGCCCTCAGTTATATTATACATTACAATAAATGTGGTAAATAATACTTAGAATCTGAATATATACTATGCGTAAGTAAGTAAACAGTATACACAGGTGCAGTATACATAAGTTACCCTAACTGGCATGTTATATGTTGTAAACTCATGCAAACTCAGTTCACCTACCATTTTATTTTGTTTTTAAGTCTATATACATATTTAAAATGAACAGTAGATTCTAGTAAGTACTATCAGATTGATGCAAGTTACTTGGAAGACATGGTATTTTGGGGGGGGGGGGGGGTGAAAACAAAATACAAGTCTGAATATTGGCATTACTTTAGTTAGATCAACAACTGGAGTTTTTATTGTATTTTTATCACTGCATCAGATTATATTCTATTGTACTTTCTGTGCTCCAGGCCCAGAGGAGCAATGAGGATGTGTCTGCCATCCAGCCTCTCTTCTCCGTCAACGTGGATCACAGGGTGAGTGTCTGCTTGCTTGGATGCAGACGGCACAGCGCATTAAGCAACATTGGCCTCACTAGCACCATTTGTAATCATCAGCCTTTGGCTAAAGTCAGCCCACTCTTTAGAGGCCCAATGTGAATCTAAAAGTAAAAAAAAAAAAAAAACCCAATCCATTGAAATTCCAAATGTTTTTTTGTAGACACAAATTGGCAGCCATCTTGATATAAAGACGTTAACAGCAAACAATGAATGAATTTGTTTTTATAATTATTTATTTATTTGTAAGGGTTTTGTTTATATTGTTAATGTAACATTGGAGTGCAATGGCTTTATTTTAAATAGCAATTTAAGGAAATTACCCACAAAAACGTAATTTTCTTCTATAAACCCATCTTCTATAAGGAAGAATGTAGATTAATTTAGCCCATATTTTTCTGGGGGGGGGGGGGGCAGGCAAAATAAGAAAATGTATTTAGTCTCCTCGCTGATTAGATATTTAGACATGTACAATCAAATGATGTGAACCTAATATACGGTAGTGTATTGAACTGAACCATGGACTCTGCATATCTTTATATCTCTACCACACTCGCACACACGCATGAACACTGCTCATGTACCACTTCCAGCTCTCGTATGGTGACCTCTAATGGCACCGGAAAATTCCGACAGACCCATTCATAGTTGTCTATTGGCTAAGTAAGGAAGCATGTGGTATTATTATGGGTGTAACAATTCAATAATGACCAATAATTGAGTTGTGACCTTGATGTCGAACCAAATCGTGTATTTAGAGAATCGCGATGCCCCTACAATGTCGAATGGCACTCGTACAGAAATGGTGTTATTTGAGACTTAACACGATTATGAAACACAGATTATCAGTTTATGTATATAATGTACAGGATTCAGGTAATTCATACCTGTTGGATGTCGTTATATTCCCTTCCACCATGAGGTTGTGTTGATCCATTGCACAGAACACCCACATGTTTTTATCTATTTACACATTACACATTTGCACTATCTCTTCTACCTAATTTTAGCATTTTATTTTAGCATTTTGTACATTTTAGCTTTGTACATTTGTATAGTGTTTGGTCTTTATTCTTTAACTTTTTTTTACTGTATGAAGCACAATCTCAGGAGGGTCATACAGAACCAAGCATTTCACTATAATGCACATTATATTAAAAAAAATAAAATTTAACCAGGAAGTCCCATTGAGATACAAGATCTCTTTTGCAACGGAGACCTGGCCAAGATGACTGCAATATATCAGACCGCAATAAAATGTGCGATACATCACACAAGAACATAATAAAAGTGCATACAATATACAATACATCACATGTAAACACAAAACAGAATAGTCTACATAATAGTAAAAGTGTACGACAGTAAAATACAGGATAATACAGTAATTTTTCAGTTGGGACCCGACTACAGAAAGCAGCGACATTCTTCTTGTAGGAAGTTATGTAATACAGATTTAAATTCGCAGAGAGAGACCAGGGTATCTAAGTGGATATGGTCCTGTAGCCCATTCCATGCCCAAGGTGCGAAGCTTGAAAAAGCTGTTCTTCCTAGTTCAGTGTTTATTCTCAGGTTTTTTAAAAGTAGCCATCTTGTGGACCTGGTATGGTAGCTGCTAGAGGCAAAGCTAATTAGGTTGGAAAGATATAGGGGAAGCTTCCCTAGGATGGCCTTATATATAAAAACAAACATGTGGAATTTCCTCCATACGTACAGAGAGGTCCATCCTACCATTTGGTAAAGCACACAATGGTGAATAAGCCCTTTGGCACTAGTGATGAAGCACAATCTCAGGAGGGTCATACAGAACCAAGCATTTCACTATAATTCACCTTATATGTGACAAATAAAAACAAAACTTAAACGCATGTCTCCTCGATCTCCCCACAGGGTGCATGGAACGGTCCCTGGGTGGCTACTGAGGTCCTGGCCGCTCTCATCGGTATCCTAGTCTACTACCTGGCCTTCAGCGCTAAGGGCACCATCCAGGCATAAAGGGGATTCAACAGCCACTTTTTAACCACTGGATCTCTAAAGACTGAATTCTAGTGGGACCTTTCCAACATCGAATACTGTGGCAGCTCAACAGTGTTCTGCCACCACCCACTCTGCTTCAAGATGAGGAGCCAGAGCCCTTTTGTATTTTTCTTTTTGTAATGATTCAAACAGACTGTCTGTATGCTGTTAGTCTTGTCAATTTACAGATGAATTTACTAAACTAAACTAAAACACAACATGTATAATTAGAAATGGTTTGTCTATAGTCTTAACTTAAAAACACTATGAACTGTTCATATGTATAGATTATTATTTCTTTTTACCTTGAGGAGGCTGATGAATGATGAAGGCAGTAGCTTTCACCAAAAAAAAAAAAAAAAATCACCCTTAACAAGACTAGTGCTATCTGTCCATCCACATAGTTTCTGTGTAATTTGTCTAGTTTTGGAGATATCCGCTGTGGAGATGTCTGCTGTCACTAGAATACAATGGAGCTGAATGGCATTCGGTTTGTGGCACTGAAAGTGCCAAAATAAAAATCATGATTTCTTTCCAGAACAGTGAAGAGTTTATTTTTTTTGCGAACTGCCCCTTAAGGTAAAGTCTTAACAGTCTATAGACTGTTTCACTGGAATTCTGTTGCTATAGGGAACAGCTTGGATCCAAATATTGCATTAGCAAACATTGCAACAGGAAGTAAACGTAGGTCCTTTTTTTATGTCATTGTCACTTTGCAACTGTATACATATTGACAGTTTATAGTACAATAAATGTATGTATTTGGATGACCGTTTGGAACTGCATTCACGTACATAACTGCTTTGTGAGCCACACTGATCATACTGTTCCATGTAACCTTTGCATTGAGGGATATGTGCGTGTGGCTGTGCGCCGATATGCCGGACCCCAATAGAGGTGGAGGTCTAAGCCCCTGATATGAAACTGCATTTCTGATCACAATGTGTGACTGCACTGGCTGACCTAGAACGGACCAAATGTTGGATGTGTGTTTGCTGGTGTCACTCAGGGAACTAAAATAAATGGTCTGTTTTCCTCCCTGCTGGTTTGTTTTCTGCGTGTTTGTGGTTCATGTGATAGTCCAGCCACTCCAGCGAACAGACAGGCCCTTCCATTAATATCTCTTTATCCAAGGCAGAATGGAAGGTTAATGGGTCTTCGTTCCGTAGCAACACGTGTTGCGTCTGCGCCGCTCATTGCCAGTAGCGAATGGATGGAGCACTGTAAATGATTAATTCCGACCCGACTGATCTCATTTAGCTCCAGAGCAAATCAAATGTATTTGTAAGGCCCGACAACACAACGTTAATGTCCCCAATGTCTTCTTTAATACACAACAAGTCAAGAAGAAACATCACAATAAATAAAAAACAAAACAAAAAAACACCATGAAATCCAAAATTAAATGTTAAATAAATAATTGCAACACTCCCAGACATACCCCACGCGAAGGTAAGGAAAAGCTCACTAAAAACCTAGCAATAGGGGGAAAAAAGCACCACATGTGGAGAGGAGAAACCTTAGAAGGGCCGATCAATCTCCCTTAGATGTCGGTGATAGTGTTGCTATAAAACAGGTGAAACAGTTGGTAAATATGTACATATATGTGTAATGAAACACAAATATAGACATGCAATAGCAACGGGTACATAAGAACATTTAGAAAGATTGAAAATAGAATAGAGTTGATGAAGGATCCATTTTTGAGGTGCGTTGGAAGCCTGACTTCTTCCATGAAACTCCAGCCTCTATGTTGGTGAGTAGAAGATATTTTTGACCATTAAATTTCAACTCTTCGAGAAGAATGCCACAAAAGTTGATATCATCTATCATATTTGGAAACAAACGTTGTTACCCCCACCTACCCAACCTCCTCCAATGTACAGTTTATTCCCCCTCAAATGTATACTCTCTTTTTTAGACTCTTTTTGTATCACAAACCACTGTATTTGTAGATCTTGTATGTCATAAATGTCTAGATGTAGAAGTACTGTATCTGTATGTCATGTATGTTATGATGAATTGAAAATGGGGGACCCTGATGTGAACAAGACGAAAGTCTTTCTCTGGTCTGCATCCCCTTAACAATTGTGTGTATTGAGCTGTACTGTATTGTATCCATTCTGCAATCTGTAAAATAATAATAAAATATAATAATAAAAAAAAGGTAGCCAAGAGTGTTTTTGTTTTGAACAAGGCAAAGAATGTGCTTGATTATAATTCTATGCGAATATTATATTCTTCACTCATCCTATAGTTACTGTGTGGAAGTGTGGGGTAACACGTATGAAAGCAACATAAAGCCATTATTTATATTACAGAAGAATAGTTCACAATGTAGATTCAAGAGAACCAACGAATTATTTATTAAATCCAGACTATTGAAACTTAAAGAGTTAGCTGAAATACAGACTTTATTAGTTTTGTATTACCAGCAAATATACAGAGGTTGTTCGTTCCCTGTCCAGATGACAGCAGAAGGAAATTCAATTTTAAGCACCAATTTGCACGAACAACCTTAAAACAAAGGTCAGGTGCCTCAGTTATAGGTATCAAACTATGGAACTCTGCAGAATGATGAAAAGAGTTCTACTAATATATTTCACTTCAAAAGGTTACTAGGTCACTGCAAAGAAAAGATACATAGACAGTATAGCACAGTTTAGTATAATATTGCAGTTTAGCGTGTCAGGATGACGTATACGTAGCATAGAGTTGCAGTGTAGGCCAGTATGATTATAGTAATATAGTATATAGCAGCGTAACATAGAATAATAATATATTAAAATATTGTATAATACTGTACCAATATGGTGTAGTATAAATAGTATGATTTAGTTATATTATAATAAAATAGAAATAAAGTGGGCGGCTACGTGGCGTAGTGGGCAAGGCGCTCGCCACGAATGAGGAGACGCTGGGCGCTCCACATTGCTTTCAGTTTAGCTGATCGTTCATACTAATACACATTGGCCGTATTAGGGGGTGGGAAACTGATGGGTGGGGATCGGGCGTTGTGGACAGCGACTCCTACAGGTCGGTTGGTGCGCCTGCGCAGTAGAATCAGGAAGTGTCGGGGGCAGCGTGAGCCTCCCACGCGTTACTCCTCGCCACTGAGAGATCGAGCTGCGCAGGTGAAAAGATGCGACTGCTGTTACCTCAAGTACCGGAGGGGACTTGTGCTATGTATGACTTAGTCCACATTGCAGCCGGCTTGTGGGAGGCAAGAAACAGCGTTCGTGACAGGGGAGGGTTGAATTGGATGATACGAAATTGGGATGGGAGAAAATATAGAAAAATGGGAGAAAAAGTGGATAAAAAAAAATAAAAAAAAATAGAAATAAAGTATATAGTATAATACAGAATAATACATTATATAAATGTATAGCTACGTGTGTGTGTGTGTGTGTGTGTGTGTGTGTGTGTGTGTGTGTGTGTGTGTGTGTGTGTGTGTGTGTGTGTGTGTGTGTGTGTGTGTGTGTGTGTGTGTGTGTGTGTGTGTGTGTGTGCGTGCGTGTGTGTGTGTAAATGAATTAACCTAAATATGTAGTTTGACTGATAGATACACAAAAGGTTTATTTATGTTGATTTAATTTGGTTGGGTTGATGTTTCCATTTTTGCAAAATGAGTATATTCTGTTTGGTTTTACGCAATAAGTCGATCGGTGTGTTGTGTGTGTGTAGGGGCAGTATATATAAGAATTTTTCTTCTTCCTGTTCCTTTCGGCCATGGGATTTGGTGAATTATATGAATATGTACTGTTGGACTGTGTTAATTCCATGTACGAATAAATTAATGATGATGATGATGATGATGATGATGATGTACAGTATGTTATGATGAATTGAAAATGGGGGACCCTGATGTAAACAAGACGAAAGTATTTCTCTGGTCTGCATCCCCTTAACAATTGTGTGTATTGAGCTTTATTGTACCCATTTTGCAATCTGTAAAATAATAATAAAATATAATAATAAAATCAATCAATCAATCAAACTTGACCAAAAGAGAATTCTCCTCTTACATAAATAATTTTCACGTGAGTACCTTATTTTCCTCACGATTTCACCATCTGTCTTGTTTGCGATGGATAACCCAAAACATAGCATGGCACTCTACAGTTGCTGTAGTAAATAAGGTCACATGCAAAGAGGCTCCCAGAGTGAACCCTTGATAGAGACGGGGGTATTTCTGTCTTCAGAAATAGTATGCACTATGCACGGTCTCCATCTCAAGATAGCACCGTACTCTAGCAGCTAATACGTTACTATAGTTCCCTCTGTGTACCCTGGCAGTAAATTTGGTCTAGTAGTTATTGACTCAGGAGCCACGCGGCGCTACAGCTATTTCCAATATTGATTTACAGAACTGCAGTGCTACTAATTGAACACACAGTGGCAGCTCTGTGCTGCATATGGCATTGAACCGCATTTTCTCAGTCCTTCAGTTTTATTCATTCTCTCTCGAGGGGCGCCATCAATCATTCCCTAGACAAAAGGATTGTACAGTTCTCACTGTACTGTGATTCATACCGCTGTTAACATATCACGGATGGAATGTAATACATTGCATAATAACCGTTGTGGCTTCCTCAGTTTTACTACCACTTCAGTCTTATTTATTTCTGTTAGATTTAAACACCCCATGTGGCCGGGAGGGGTGGGGTGGGGGGGGGGGTGTAGGCTTATGCATGGAGGAAAAGTATCTCTACTCCTGTTATTGGTTTGAAGCACCACCCGCCCATGAGTAATGTAGGCCAACCCTTGGTGTGTGGAATATGTGTAACATGACACACTCACCCATACACGGCACAATGTACAAAGTACATGTGAACTCTCATGACCCTGGTTCTGTACCTATATGTCAGCACAATAGTTAAGATCATCCCCTTCTGCATTGCAAGCGCATTTTTGTCTCGTGTTACCGCCACAGCGACAATAGGGACCGAACAATATCACTAATTCTGAATTGACACACCAGTGGGCGAGAGAGAGTTCAGGCACTCCCTTTTTGAAGTCTCTAGGAGTCTCCCATGGAATGGGTGGCCACTGGCCAGAAATAAATGGAAGGAATAAACGTAGAGGATGAGGTTCCAGTGACTCATGCGAACACATGGCTTTTCCTTCTCTTTGCTGTGCAGCGGTGTTCCTTGGACTACCACACTACAGAAGGTTAACCTTTCACATACCTACCACACTACAAAAGGTTAACCTTTCACTACCACACTACAAAGGGTTAACCTTTCACTACCACATGTTGACAGAATCCGGCTATAGGGCGACAATGTGGTCAAGAGGCATGGTTTCTATCTTTAGCCTTTAAGCGGCGTGGTTTATTCATTCACATGGTATGAGCAGCAGTTCTAGAGTTCTCCTCTCACTGAGAGGCTGGGGGGAAAGAGGTAGAGTAGGAGGAGACATCTCTATTTATACATCGCCACCTGGTGGTGTTCTTGAGTGGCTCCGCCTAGAGCGCCATCTAGTGGAAACAGTTATATATGCAGTTAGACAGTTACTAACAATCCTACATAGAACCTCTGACTTCAACACTCCCACTTAGGGTTGTATAAGCATACTGGATAACTTCTCCGAAAAACATTTTACAAAGGAAATAATATAATCCAAAACATCAATAGAGTATGGCAGTCAATATTTACACATTAAACATGACCTTTGCAAATCTCTTCAATTTCAATTTGGAACAGGTTTCCTCATAGTGTCTGCTGCCCTGTCGTCCGTTTGGACAATAAATCAGTGTCATTCTTTCTTCTCTGATGACAGATCTGATGAGATGATATTTTCTATATCGACATGTTTACATCTATGTCGGCACACTGGGTTCCTAGCAATCACAATGGTTCCCTGGTTGCCCTCATAAACAACAGTCTTCATATATACATAGTGTCCATCATTTTTAAATGATGTTGACAAAACGCCCCTCATCTTCAAAAACACAATATTCGGTATAATAATAATGCAGGACCTGTTGCAGAGGTCTTTATTCGGCATGCAACGACACTCAATGTTTTAGCGGTACACACAGCGGTTAGTTTTTTAGCACACACACCGGAACACACACGCATGCATTGTCTCTTTAGAATCGCCGATGCGATTCGTCTCTGCCATTAACCCATCCCGTCGTCCTTCCCCCCCAAGGGCAGCCGGGAGCAGACAGGCGTCAACGTGAGCCGCGCCAGGGGACCAATACAAGTGCTCCTGTCCGTCTTCGTCAAGGACGCCAGAGCGTTAGCGATCTGTTGTTGTGCATGTTTTTCCATTGGGTTTATCTTATCGGGGGGGAAACCCTTGCGAGCACGGGGAGAACATGCAAACTCCACACAGAAAGGCCTGGGAGATACCCCACCTGGGTACCTGGCATCATGGAAACCTGGTCCCCAAGCGGGAATCGAACCCTGGACCTTCTTGCTTAACCACTACACCACCGTGCCGCCTATAGAGGATACATTCCAATTACCTACTACATATTAAGCAATATATTCATAATCTTATCTCCCTCACTTCGAGCAGTTGTTCTAGATAAACACATTTTGCATTGTCATAGCTAGAAACATATACTCGGCTTCACAGGCTGATAGTAGCTCTAAACCCTTGCTGCCCTTTCTGAAACACAGCTGTTCGTCTGCTGCACCTCTGGGATAGGAGGAGGAGGAGTGCACCTGTGACCCCCGTTTCCATCAGGGGAGTTGATGTGGACATGGTTGAGGTGTACAAATACCTCGGTGTGCACATCGACAACAAACTGAACGGGTCAAAACATGCAGAGGCACTATACAAGAAGGACCAGAGCCGACTCTACTTCCTCAGAAGGCTGAGATCCTTCAATGTCTGTACAAGGATGTTGAGGATGTTCTATGAGTCGGTGGTGGTGGGCGCCTTCTTGTACGCTGTGACCTGCTGGGGCAGCGGACTGAGAGCAGTGGACACAACCAGGCTGGATAAGCTGGTCAGGAAGGCCAGCAGTGTGGTTGGGGTGGAGCTGGACTCTCTAGCGAGGGTGGCGGAGAGGAGGAGCCTTGCTAAGCTCCAGGCCATCAGGGAAAACCCCACCCACCCACTATACACAGACTTGGCTGACAGGAGGAGCATGTTCAGTGCTAGACTCACACTACCCAAATGCAGCACTGAACGGCACAGGAAGTCCTTCATTCCAACAGCCATCAGACTATATAATGCATCACTGTGCCTCACTGCATCACTGAGCACAGAGCGGCAGCTCAATAGTGGCAGGAGGCCGCGACTAGCGGCCTCCAGGCTCCACAACAGGGGGCAGCGACGGCTGCCAGACATTGATCTAGGACTTATAGGAACCCAAGGAGGACAATACACTACCTGAAGCATACTGCACCTTGTGACACTGTGAATACTGGAATATATATTTCATTTAGTTAGATTTAAATTATAATTATATTGACCAAATTGTTTACACTGCTTCCCCCATGCTCAGTATATTTTTACTGTATTTATTTCTGTATATTTTATTTCATTTCATTTTATTCTATTTTACTCTACTCGTATCCTAGGCAACTTGATTTGATTTGTGTTATTATTCTAATTTGTGACCTGTCCTGTCTAAATGTTTAAATGTTGAGCGATTTGCAGTGTCAAATTTCCCACGGGATAATAAAAGTATTTCTATTCTATTCTATTCTATTCTATAACGAAAAACATGTTTTTGACGTAGTTCAATGCTTCTCTGTGGGGTCAGCAAAATGCTGTGACAATTTTACTCACTACAAAACATAGGTCAGGGCGAGTACAGGTTGTCTAACAAATGAGGCTACCCACAGCTTTTCTATACATCTCTTACTTCAGTCAAAACATCTCAGGATCTTTTCCCCATAATTAAATCATTGAGAACATGGTAAGTCATCCACCTTTGTATTTAAACATGGGATCCATTTCTGTATTTAAACATGGTAAATCATCCACCTCTGTACTTAAACATGGGATTAAACATAGGATCCATTTCAGTATTTAAACATGGACTCTAATCAGGTATTTAAACCTGGATTCTACCCCTCCCGTATTTAAACCTGGAGTATCATCCACCTGCATTTAAGCAGTGTAGCCACCCTCCTTCAGTATTTAAGCAATTAGCTACGAACCATACTTTGTATTTGTCGTGGCCTTCAATACCCTCCTGGATTGAATACACCCATTTCCCTCCCACTGTCTGTCTGCCCTCTGGTAACTTGGTTGAATACACCCATTTCCCTCCCACTGTCTGTCTGCCCTCTGGTAACTTGGCTAGAGCAAAGGTGTGGTTGTCCTCTAGGGACCTCATCTCCTCATCCCTTGCTCTCTCTCATTTACTTGATTCAGGGGACAATGTGACCTCTTTAAAGGTCGGGGGTACCCCACTGACTACCCTGTACTGTCACCCTCGTCACTCCCTTTTCGGGCATAATCTGTCAGATACTTTGGGGGTTTGTGTTCCCTTGAGGGATACCTCCCACTGCTTGGGGCACTTGACGTCACCCTAGGGTGCTCCTCGTCATCGCCCTCTGACTGTCTGCCTGCACGACCGTGCTAAGTACACTGGGCTGATGTGTCTCTGTTTCTACACACCTTACTCTGGAGTCCAGCTCTGGCTCCTCTGTCTGTCTCGCTCTCACATGTTGTCTTTGTGACAAACTTGACTAGCATGTGTTTCTGTACTCTCCCTTTACCGGGATGATAAACTAGGAAAGCGGGGCTTCCCTTGTCGTGCCCTACAAAGAGTCCTTTTACACATCTGGACTCGGGCTTTCCCCTGTCCTGCAGGTACGCATAACACACTGATCCAAATCGGTGCATTATGGCTAGATTACACTTCTTTCCTGTCAGTGCTGTATACGGGGTGGTGCCCGAGTGCTTATTAAAGCACCTGTTTCTGGTGTAAGCGGCTTCTTGCACCGCATAATGCCATAGGCTCTTAGGTAAGTTACTGTCTACTAGCTTACACCTAGCCATTTCGAAAAGGGTGCGCCATTTCCTCTCTGCCACTCCATTCTGGTGTGGGGGATATGGACGTGACGTCTCGTGTCTTATCTTGTACCTTCTCAACAGTGATAGGAACTCTCTGTTTGTGAACTCGGTTTCGTTGTTGGACCTCAAGCATCCTACGTTACCATAAGGGGCTACGTCTGCCAGGAATTTCTCCGTGGCCTGGAGTGTGTCACTCTTTGCTCTGAGAAAGTAAACAAACACTGCTCCTGTGCATACATCTGTAAAAGACTGTACATATCTAAAGCCTCCTATGGACTTGTTGCTTACTGGACCGGCTAGATCCGTGTTAACTAATGCAAGTGGTACCTTTACTTTTTCTGTGGGATTTCTGTTTCTCTGTTGAGTAAACTTCCCCGTTTTGCACACTGCACAATTTTTGTCAGGTTTACGCTTTTCACCTTCAATGTGCATGCCTTTTGTCACTGCTTGCAGTTTCAGTAAATCCTCGTAATTACAATGACCCATAATCTCGTGCCATGTCTGAATATCGTGACTGGCCGTCACGCTACACATATCATTATTATCATTACACTTGTCGTTGTCATTACACTCCGTTTGCAGATAATATATTCTCTGGTACATCTTTATGTCAAACCGTGTGCCGTCAGGTTCTACAAGAACATTTTTACCTTTATCGAAGAATACCTTGGCACCGCTTGCAGTAGCAGCTATTACAGAGAATAGTCCTTGTGGGAACGATGGTACGTAGAGAGCGTTCTTTAACGTCACCGTACGCCAGTGCCCCCCACTGTCCATGAGGCATACCTGTATGTCTCCTCTCTCTTGCGCCAACCCGTAGGTGCGCTTCCCGTCTGCCAGCTCCATGCTGTGCCTCTCCGGGTGGAAAGTGTTGTCAAAGTTCTTGAACCGACTCCTGTCGTTGATGACATGGGACGACGCACCTGTGTCCACGATCAGTCCCCTCCTCTGGGCCCGCTGCAGCTGTGCCGGCCTGGCGATGCACGCTGTCCGCGCCCCGAAAGCGAAGTCTTCTTGTCCCGTTATTCTCCGGGCGTCGTCTCGATCCGTCTCACGTCGACCGTCGCTGCCATCGTGTCCGCTGCCGCCATCTTGTCCACAGCCGCCATCTTGTCTGTAGCCGCCATCTTGTCCGTGGCCACCGTCTCGTCCATGGCCGCCGTCTCGCCCATGGCCGTCATCTTGTCCATGCACGTATTGCGCGCTCTGGTCGTGTTTCTTCATGCACGCTCTGTCTGTGTGCCCCGTGGATTTGCAGAAGCTACACCAGACTTTGTGCAGTCGCCTCTCCGATGGCCTTTCTCTCCGCATCGCCAACACGCCAGTTCCGCCGTGTTCCTGGTCCTCTCCCTTGGCGTCGCTCGGTGGGTATCTTCTGAGGCCTCGAAGTTTCTTAACTTGGCCTTGAACTGTCCCAGCGTCATGTCCACTGAACCGTCAAGTCAAGTCAAGTCAAGTCAAGAGTTTTAATTGTCACGGCATACAGGTATACAATGAAATGCGGGTGGTCTTGCCCGCAACGATGTGCAATACAGTGGTACATATAATAGAATCAAAAGAAGAAAACAACATTGTGCAGTAACAGGTAGCAGGTAACATGGAGTGACATCTCGGTATCTGTACATAGTTATTTACAGAGCATGTGGGACATGCTAGTTAGCTTTGGTAGTGCAATACACTGTTCCTGTTATTCTAATTTAAAGTGTCCTTTCCTTTGGCCATAAGTGTGCGTGTGTGCGACATGAGTGTGTGCCCGCTCATGTTAAAGTGTTAAGTGGCTGCTCGTGTGTGAGCGTGCACAGTGTGCGTGTCGTGTGTGTGTTCATGTGTGCTTGTGTGTGGACAGTTCAATGTTCTGAGCACTCAATGTTCATTGTTCATGGCTCTGATGGCCTGGGGGAAGAAGCTGAGCCTAAGCCGCTCTGTCCTAGTAGCTGGGGTTCGCAGGCGTCAGCCTGACCTCAGCAGCTGAAACAGGCTGTTATTGGGGTGGTGAGGGTCTTTCATTATCCTGCAGGCTCTGGATTTGCACCTCTTGTTGTATAGAACCTGCAGGGGGGGTAGTGCAATACCCGTGGTACGCTCGGCTGAGCGCACCACTCTCTGTAGGGCCTTCTTGTCCTGTGCCGTGCTGTTTCCATACCAGGCAGTGATGTTTCCGGTCAGGATGCTCTCTACAGCTCCTGAGTAGAAGGACTGGAGTATCTTCCCCGATACTCTGAACTTCCTTAACTGTCTCAGGTGGTAGAGACGCTGTTTCGCCTTCTTTACTACTGTTTCTATGTGTGTTGACCATGTCAGGTCCTCTGAGATGTGGACCCCCAGGTACTTGAAGCTGCTCACCCTGTCCACGGTAGCCCCGTTTATCATCAGTGGTGTGTGTGTCTCCTGCTGTCCTCTCCTATAATCCACGATCAGCTCCTTGGTTTTGCCAATGTTCAGGAGCAGGCTGTTGTCCTGGCACCAGCGTTCCAGTACCTCAACCTCCTCCCGGTAGGCCTTCTCGTCGTTGTCCGAGATCAGCCCCACCACCACCGTGTCATCTGCGAACTTCACTATGGAGTTGGAGCTGAACTTGGCCACACAGTCGTGTGTGTAGAGTGAGTACAGCAGGGGGCTCAGAACACAGCCCTGGGGGGACCCGATGCTCAGGGTGATGGTGTTGGAGGTCTGACCCCCCACCCTGACCGCCTGGGGTCTTTCGCTCAGAAAGTCCAGTACCCAGGCGCTCAGGGCGGAGCTCAGACCTAGCTCGATCAGCTTGTCCACCAGTCTGGTGGGGACTATGGTGTTGAACGCTGAGCTGTAGTCAATGAACAACAGTCTCACATAGCCCCCCTTCTGACGGTCAAGGTGCGAGAGGGTGCTGTGCAGTACCTGGGAGACCGCGTCGTCGGTGGACCTGTTTGTCCTGTATGCAAATTGCATAGGGTCCATATCGCTGGGGAGGGAGGCACAAATGTGGTCCTTGACCAGCCTCTCGAAACATTTCATGACCACAGAGGTGAGTGCCACCGGTCTGTAGTCATTTGGACATGCTGGGGAGGGTTTCTTCGGCACAGGGATGATGGTAGACATCTTGAAGCAGGCAGGGACCACTGACTCCGCCAGTGATTGATTAAATATGGCGGTGAACACAGGGGCCAGCTGGTTGGCACAGGTCTTGAGTATACGTCCTGTTATGCCATCTGGGCCAGCAGCCTTCCTGGTGTTCACCTGCATAAATGCTCTTCTCACACTGTGTTCCGACAACGAGAGAGCGTCCCCCCCCCCTCGCGGTTGCCCCCCCCCCCCCTCCACAACAGCCGGCGCGCCAGTGAACCGTGTGTTACCAGGAGTGTGAACGGTTTGTACAGCTCCGGTAGTCCTCTCATCATCATCGCCATCATTAGTCCATCGCTTGGTGCTTCTCCTGCACTCCTCAATGGCGTCGTGATCTTCTCCGCTCTGTTGACGTATTCGGTCACAGTCTCGGTGTGCCGCTTCTTCAGGGCCGTTAGTGCTATGTAGAGGGCCACGACTCAGGGTATTCCTCGCCCGATGTAATGCTCTCTCAACACCTCCAGGCTTTCTCGGCCTTTGTCTTTAGTGTCGCGGAATATCAGCCCCAAGCTGGTGTCGTCGAGCAGTGGCGCTAACTCACAGTACGCGTCTGCGTTACGCTGGTCGTCCAGGGCTTGCTCTTCTGCCCTGGACGACCCTCAGGTCTCCCGTGGGGGCTGTCAAGATCGTCTCCTTCAGTCCCGCACTGTGCATGCAGCATAGCATGCGCTCTTCCCAGAGCTCGTAGTCCTCTGCTTTTCCATTGAATGAGGGCCATTTGCTCCTTCCCTTGGTCGCCATCCTCTTGGTTGATAGTAGGCGTAGCTTTAGCTCTTGTTGGCCTAGCGTCTAGCCACGCGGTGCTCCCGGCGCTAACCTAGCCTATACTTTTGCTAAGCTTGCTACCCTTATTATTTCGCCCCGGCGTGATCTGGGCCCATAACCTGTTGACAGAATCCGGCTATAGGGCAACAATAATGTGGTCAAGAGGCATGGTTTCTATCTTTAGCCTTTAAGCGGCGTGGTTTATTCATTCACATGGTATGAGCAGCAGCACATGAGGTCTCCTCTCACTGAGAGGCTGGGGGGAAAGAGGTAGTGTAAAGGCCATATGAGTGTTTTGGTTATTATTATTATTATTGATTGGATTTAGATAAAGTCATTGAACTGTCGTATTTGTCATAATAGGGCATTCTGGAATCTAGAACATTTGGGTCTCTATATATAGCCACGATTCTCTCTGTGTCAGTGGCATCTTCGACCAGACTGGACGGGACCAAAAGGATGGACTCAACAATGAACTGAAGCCAGAAGCCAGTAGATTTACGGCTGGACGGCTGGTACACTACGAAGTAGGAGGAGCCATCTCTATTTATACTCGCCACCTGGTGGTGTCTTGAGTGGCTCCGCCTAGAGCGCCCTCTAGTGGAAACAGTTATATATATGCAGTTAGACAGTTACTAACAATCCTACATAGAACCTCTGACTTCAACACCACACTACAGTACTACAGAAAGTCTTTCTGTGTTACAAATTTGATTTGTTTTGAATGAAGACGTATTCAATCAAGTGCAGGGGTGGAAAGTTACTCACATAATGTACTTACTACACTTTTAAGAGGTTCTGTATTTTAAGTATTTCTATTTTTGGGAACATTATATGCCTACTTTTACCTCTACATTTCAAAGGAAATATCTGCATTTGTCTAAACCGTGTAGACCTTGTTACCTGTTACATTAAGTGTAAATGCAAAAGGAAAAATCCAACATTTCTCAAACAGCATGTATCACCGCAGTATGTCCTTTCCCTCAAGCACCGTAATAACAGTTCAGACTGCCAAATCCATACCAAGACTAGGCTAAACCCATTTTCCATAATATGAGACCTTTAATAATCAAAGGTGGTACATTTACTGAGAAATAGAATCTGAGTATTGTATAGGGATATATGTTTGCATCTTTATACATGTATGTGTATGTTATATTAGTGTATTGGTGTGTATTTCTTGCATTTCTGCATTTTGTTTGTATTTAGTACTTTAGTTTTGTATATTGTATGTTGTATAGTGTTTGGTCTTTATTCTTAAAAATAAAGAACCAAGCATTTCACTGTAATGTACATGTACCTTATATGTGACAAATAAAACAAAACTTGAACTTGAACTTGTATGTACTGTATGTATGACTGTATGTATGACTGTATGTATGTATGTATGTATGTATGTATGTATGTATGTATGTATGTATGTATGTATGTATGTATGTATGTATGTATGTATGTATGTATGTATGTATGTATGTATGCATGTATGTATGTATGTATGTATGTATGTATGTATGTATGTATGTATGTATGTATGTATGTATGTATGTATGTATGTATGTATGTATGTATGTATGTATGTATGTATGTATGTATGTATGTATGTATGTATGTATGTATGTATGTATGTATGTATGTATGTATGCATGTATGTATGTATGTATGTATGTATATGGTATATGGTATATCTGTGTGTGTGTGTGCGCGCACAAGCATGCCAGCATACGTGTCTGTGTCACATGTATACAGTATGTATGTGCAGTATGTGCATGAATGTGTGCGCACAACATGTGTGCTGCGACGCAGAGCAAAGCGGACCTGACAGAGGTGTGTAAAGCATTGGCTCCGGGGGCAGACGGCGATAGGCTTAGCAGGACCCAGCAGGGTGGAAACTGGCGTCGTGCGAATGATCCTCACAAGAAGTCACGCTTTTCTGCTTCTGCCACAACCACTGTTTAGACTGCTCACATTTTGATGCTGTGAGGCAGAGCAGTGTCAACAAGCTAAACGTAACAGAGAAACAGACGTTATCTTTCCCCGCACGGATCCCTCTTCTCACCCTATACAACAAAACTCCTCACGTTGGAATAACAGTTATTGTTACTGCTTTGTCTCATGGGTAACCTATACAGATGGTGAGGCATGTTATACAGTTTCTCGGAGCAGAACAATTTAGACTATTTGGAACGAACAAAATCACAGCCAAAGCTGCAAACTGTCTCTCCATCATCCCCCTCTTCCTGTCCTCTGTTTGGGTATCCTCTAATCCGCTTTGCTTTTGGACCCAATTGCCTGACAAGAACTAGCCTTATAAGGGGAGATCCTTTTTTCTCTCTGCTCTCAAAACATAATCATGTTTCTCTCTCCCTCTCCCTCCCTGCATCATAGTAAAAATTCCCTCCACATTTTACACCAAGAGGTCAGCGGCTGCAACGCGGCATTGTTCAGTTAGACGTAATTCTTTCAGAGCTTTCAGCTGTGAAATAGGCTATAGACAAGAACAGGCATTTTTTCAGCAACCTTTGCTGCCCATAAAGCTCCCAAAAGAACTTAAAACGCACATTCCATAAAAAGATATGTCCACATGCTTGTTTTTACCATGTAGAACAAATTGCAGTGTCTCATAAAGACATGAACAGCCCTGCCCCACAAACACTTCAGGAGATAGGCTGATAAATACCTAACCTATGTAGTTCCCACTGGCCCCCAAGAGTGGAAAAACCTCTTTTAAATAACTAATCATAAAAATACTGCACTGGCCAATAGTACCCCTAGAGACAGTTCTTTAAGGGTTTTGATTTATATT
Organism: Notolepis coatsorum; assembly: GCF_963971535.1. Classification (NCBI taxonomy): domain Eukaryota; kingdom Metazoa; phylum Chordata; class Actinopteri; order Aulopiformes; family Paralepididae; genus Notolepis; species Notolepis coatsorum. The sequence continues at coordinate 69,667,169 of NC_140181.1, forward strand.
TGGAGTGAAAATTGGCTGCAAACTGCAAATAATTTGCAGTCAAACCATATTTCTACATGGGTGGTAAATGCCTTTTAGATGACAAAATGTCCCAGTAAGAAGTATACTCCCCAACATATTATTCACAGCTGCTTTCACAAACAGACCCAAGACACGCTCTTGATGAATAATAATAAAAACATCAACAGGGAGGAAACTGAACGCAGAGACAACTTTTGTGTTTTGAAAAGGCATGATTAATTGACCAGTGTGTTTTTCTATTGTCTTCTCGAATTATTATGAATGATGCAACAGTGATCTGTAGGAACACTGGAGAATGTAGTTTGCTTGTGTAAGTCCCTCCCAGTGTCTTGGAATGAGCTTAGTAGCAGCGCCAGCAGTCATCAGGTCTGAGGAGGGGGTCAACAGTTGAGCAACACACAGACAGATTGCTCAGTGTAGTGGCGATCCCCAGCTCTGAGTTATTCAGACTTTGGCCATGGGGTCTGGTGGGGAGAAGGGGTTTGTGGGTAGAGAGGGGGTGGTGTGTGTGTGTGTACGTGTGTGTGTGTGTGTGTGTGTGTGTGTGTGTGTGTGTGTGTGTGTGTGTGTGTGTGTGTGTGTGTGCAGGGCCGGACTGGGGAAATAATTCATACCGGGAGATATAGCGCGAAATATAGCCCCAATCAGGCCACTTTTTAAGCGGGGGGTCTGGGGGTCCCCCACCAGGAAATTTTTTGTTACAAAGACTTAATTTCCTGCATTCTGGTGAATTTTAGTGCATGTGAATCACAAACTAATGAGCCAACAATTGCTTAGTACAATGTACTGTTATGGACCTCAAATAAAACTGTTGTGGCACTAGCAATGCTACTCTCTCCACCTTCAAAAAGAAAAAAGCAAGAGCACAACATATTTTTCTATTTACTATTATAATACAGTTAACCACTCTCTCCTGTAAGGGCCTTTCTTTTTCTTTGTTTTATCCCTCTCTCCTCCACCCTTTCTTTTTCTTCCACTGTCCATCTTGACATCAACGTTAATTGACTTTCGCTCTACTGTATCTCTCCCGAGTCCCTCACAACCCCCTCCAATGTACAGTAAAAATGACCAAGTATGGTCTTGTCAATATTCCAATGTACAGTGTTGCTTGTACAGTTGTACAGTGTCCCCCACCCACCCCTCCTACCCAACCTCCCCCCCACCCACCCAACCACCTCCAATGTACAGTACCCCCCCCCCCCCCACCTACCCAACCTCTTCCAATGTACAGTTTCTACGTCAAATGTATACTTCTTTTCTGGACTCTTTTCGTATCACAAACAGTACTGTATTTGCAAATCTGGTATGTCATAAATGTATAGATGTAGCAGTACTGTCTATCTGTATGTCATATATGTTACGATGAATAAAAAATGGGGGACCCTGATGTAAACAAGACGAAAGTCTTTCTCTGGTCTGCATCCCCTTAACAATTGTATGCATTGAGCTGTACTGTACTGTACCCATTCTGCAATCTGTTAATAAAGTTTTCAATCAATCAATCAATCAATCAATCAATCACTGCCTTGCGTGTTATTCTGCATCTGAGTGCCGTCTGCCATTCCATTCGCCGCCTCCGCTGTCAATCAGTTGTATCGCCTGGTCCCGCCTCCACCAATCACAAGCGGCAGCACGGCTCCATTGTGATCCGCGTGAGAGAGAGAGTCAGATAGTTCTCCAACTCTGCCGCAGACAGTGAAATCCTGGTTGTTCCCCACCCACCTAGGTTATCTAACTATCGCGCCGCGCCGCCGCCACAACTAGAAACAATGGCCTGGCAAAAAATAAAATAAAAAATTATAATAATTTTAATTAATTAATTTACCATGTAAATTAATTAATTTTATAATATATAATTTTTTTCCCGGTGCTCCCGATGGCCAGTCCGGGCCTGTGTGTGTGTGTGTGTGTGTGTGTGTGTGTGTGTGTGTGTGTGTGTGTGTGTGTGTGTGTGTGTGTGTGTGTGTGTGTGTGTAGGGGGGTTCTCTCAGCTATAGTCCTTGGCTCACAGCCTCACTTATTCCATGCATAGTTCCCAGTGTTTGGAAATCATCCCACGTGATCCCTGAACACAAAGGTAGAGACAGTAACGATCTCAATAGGTCTCTCAAAAACCCTGGAAACATTAGTGAATAACCAGCAGAAAGCATTCCTCTCAGAACATTCTATCCTAAATCCACATCAATCTGGCTTTAGAGCTAGTCACAGCTGTCACACTAGTAAAGAAAGATTGCTCATTACTGGCTTTGATGGGGATGCAGCTGGTTTCAGGATTACTTATGTGACAGACATGGACGACAGTGGCTCGGGAGGTAGAGCACTAAGAGCAGTCATCTGGCAATCCGGAGGTTCCCGGTTTGATTCCCGCTCCTCCCGGGCAACGTGTCGATGTGTCCTTGAGCAAGACACTTAACCCCTAATTGCTCCCGATGAGCAGGTTGGCACCTTGCATGGTTGCCTCCGCTGTCGGTGTGTGAATGTGTGAGTGATTGTGTGAGTGAATGGGTAAAATGTGAGTAACAAATTGTAAAGCGCTTTGGATAAAAGCGCTATATAAAAAAGCAGCCATTTACCATTTACATCAGTGTGTGAGGATGGGAGTCCAGTCTGGATTCCTACCCGTTACAAAGGGCGTGCCGCAGGGATCCATTCTGGGCCCTGTCCTGTTCACCATTTATATCAATTAAATGATCTCTTCCCTGCATGGTTGCCAAATTCATCTCTACGCGGACAATGCTATTTTATACTGCATTGCTGATTCTGTTCAATTAGTCATCAATAAACTGCAGCTCTCCTTTCATACATTGCAACATTCTCTTGTTAATCTTAAACTGACACTTAACGCAAATAAAACATAGACTAATCTGCACATCTCTACTGTCAACTGTTCAAATATTGAAAGGGTTACAGAATACAAGTATCTTGGCATCTGGCTTGATGATCAGGAACCTTGGTGGCAAATTACAAAATATTGGCTTTTTATAAAGAAATAAAACCAGTTGATCTGTAGGAAGAGGATTGTTGAATATACTTTGTAATTTACAGACAAGCTGAGCTGCTACCTCAACATATATGCCCTTAGATTCAGCCCTGATGTTTATTACTAGTGACAGCTTCAACACCCACCACTGTATCTCTATCTATGATAAGGTTAGTTGTTCTTCTCTGACTGAGAGATTCAATAATCATTGGTATCTGTACAGTATATCTATACATAGCCATGGTTGGAAAATTAGCATCATATATTACTTCTATGTTACACTGGAACCCTGGTCAACTTTTAACTCACTCAAGTACCTTGTGCCAGGACTGATCTAGGAAAGACTGCTTTTAGTATTAGTGTGCAGCAGACTCATGGAATCTCTTGCAACGTGACCTCCTCCCCTCTGGCAGTCCATCAGGGCCAAAACCTCACGCCACAAGAATAGCTTCTTCCCCTCTGCAGTGAGCCTCATCAACAAGGCTCGGGACCCTCACTGACACCCCCCACTGTGTTTTATTAACACACCCTACTGGACTATATACTTGCCCACTGTATTGTTACTTCATTCTAACTAGTGTATATAATTGTATAATTGACCACATCTGCCCAGTTGCACAGCCCTGGCCTACTGCTGTTCCTATTTTATTTTTACTTATAATTGTATTATATCTATCTATTGAGCTACTCATGTACATATACCTATGTCTTTACTCTTACTTGTATTATTGCACAAATGTCGCATTCCCATCCCTTGGATTCTTATTATTGTATTACTGTACTATGCACAATCGTTGCGGGCAAGACCCCCCGCATTTCACTGTATACTTGTATGCCGTGACAAATAAAACTCTTGACTTGACTATATTTAATTTAGTTTATATCCCACATAATTGTATTCAATCTCTTACAGTCGTACAGCCCTTGCCTATATTTTATTTCATAAATATATTATTCTATTGTGCTTAACTTAGCTCATATTTCATTTAATTTTACTCCACCACTTTATTGTATTATCTGTCTTTTATTGTCTGTCCGCTAATGTCGCACCAGTAACGTCCAAAGCAAATTCCTTGTATGTGAAAAGTATACTTGGCAATAAAGACCTTTCAGATTCTGATTCTGAAAACTCTTATATCTCTTGGACACTTTAGGAATGTACCGTCCATTACCTGCCTGTAACTGTTTTTGTTTGTTGATTTGTATGGTTGTATTTCCCATGGTTACTATTTTATCCTGATTTAGTTTGTTGATTTTGTATGTTTGTATTACAGTGTAATTTCGGCCTCATTGTTAGGTCACCCTCAACGATTTCTCAAGAGAATCCTAAATAAAGGTTGAAAGAATAAATGAATTCCCCCTGACCCCAATCTGTCCAGGAAGCCAGCAGGCTAATTTATTTCACAAAATACCCTGTCACAGCCAGACGCCTGACAGGAAGCATTACCCTGCTGTAATGAAGAGGTGACCTTGACCTTACACACAGCCTGCATTCAGACCACATACCATAAGCATTAGGGCCACTGGATGGACACAGACACACACACGCACAGAAAGACACACACATGTACAAAAACACACACACACAAGCAAACACACACACAGCAGCCCAGCAGTGGATTCCAGATGAGCCACAGCTTGCCTGTACATCATCTACCCCTGACAGCATTAGAGATTATAACAGCTGTAGTTTTTGATAAAGCTACTGTTGTGTCATCCAACCCCCCTCCCTCCCACACACAGACACACCAGAAAGATGAAGGCAGGCGTGAGGAAGGCCTCTCTAGAATGACACTGTAAGTCTTGCGGCTGCTTTGCGTCTGCCGGTAATTTTTCCCGTCCTCCGGAGTACATTCATTATTTAGTTGTGGTTATGGCCACTAATGGCTGCAACCGACTGTATAATGCAACATCATGGGAGTGCATCTGATTTGACCCGTCAATCAGAAGAAGAATGTAACTTCCTGACAGGAAGAGGAAAATACAAACACCCCAAGGGTTTGGATGAAGTTCATCGACTTCCTGATATAACAAAGTGAGACACAGGACATTGTTGTTGAAATCTTTCTTTGGTGTCGAATCAAAGTAGAGGGAAAGGGGGAGGGGGGTTGTTTTGACATTCAAATCTCAGTTGCTTTTTCAGTAGTTAATGACTTTGGGTCATGTAGTTAATAATTACGACCTACATTTCCGTACAAATGTAACATTTTCCTGTTTACACCTCAGCACTTGCTCCCCAGCCCCTCCTTAAAAAACGTGTCAGTTCAGTTGTACCTCCGTGCAACAACACAAGATTCCAGACTCAGATTGTGATCGTTCTCCACAACCACAACGTAGTACGGATGTAGTTGAACTACTTTTTCAAGGTAGTTTCCGTTTGACGAATAAACAAGTTAAGTAGTTAAGTTAAGAGTAGTTAAGATTTAGTTTATCTTCATTTCATTGCAAAGTAGCAAGTGGTTTTGTAAACTACAATTTTAAGAGCAGTCCCCCCCCTTCCCCCCAATGCCGTACAACACATTGCTGAAACTCCAGACGTCCTCCAGACGTGGCGACCGCACAGAGGAACAGGCGAGGTTACGCCCTGAGGAGCGCAGAGGAAGAGGACAGGCTCCATCCCAACACGGTGCTCTCAGGACACCTCAAAAAGGAAGGCGTCATACTGCAGATGTTCATACCAGAGGAAGGCGTCTCATTGTCATATACTGCAGATTTTCATACCATTTTTACTCAACGAAAGGAAGCACAGAATTTACTCAAAATGAGTGAACAGATATGCACAATATACAACACCTGTGTTTTTAGCCATAGCTCAAAACTGAAAGCGCTCGTTTGACCATAAACAGTAACATTTTAATCTCATTTGTATACACAAATAAAGTTATAACATTTAAAGTATGTACGGTAGACATGATACAGACAAAGTCTTGTAATATAAAGCATAGTAACAGATCATTTTCACAAGTCTCATGCAGTTGAGGGGCCTGATGCGGTTTAAATGGGGAAGATAATCTTTGAATAAAGGAGATTTATATAAAAACTGTACATCGACATAAGGCAGTAACGTGAACTGAAATATATAACTATATCTTCTCATTTACATGGTAATAAATAAAGACAAAAAAGAAAGAATGGCTCGATTTGTGACATATCATGTCCGAAGATCCCTGCTCTGATGGTAGCTCTAAGAATAATGGGGGACAAATCTAACGAGGGAGGCTTCTCTACCAGTTGCTGCTAACAATAGAGGCACTTGACTTGACCGGGGGCCATTTTGCCTGCCAATATCAACTTCACCCGAGTTTTAAATCCATCTACCTTGTAACAACTGAATTCTTTTAAGCTCCCAAAATAGACCTCATAGGTCTATTTTGTAGCCAGACGCCAAATATAGCAGCCCCTGTAGCTCTGTAAAATCTGCCCAGACCTAATGAGGGATGCCCCTCTATAGTTGCTACTAACAACAGACAGAGGTGCTTGGCTTCACTGGGAGCCCTTTTGGCTGCTGATAATACCTTTACCCTAGTTTAAATGCATCTTCTTCATACTACAAATGTTTTGTTGTTGTTGTTGTTGTTGTTTTGTTTCAGGCCCCAAAATACACCTCATATTCGTTAACCAGAAGCCAAATACAGTATCTGCTGTAGCTTAGTAAAACCTGTCCTCTTAAGACCTGAAAATATTTCTCAACAGTATCACAATACATAAGCTTAAAAAAGAAATCTTTGGTATGCCGTCGTCTCGTTTTATCCATTACTAGGATTCATATAATATAATCTCAGACCATTACAGTTGCATGACGTACATTCAACATTTATCTTACACAATCTATCTAATAATACTAATGTGCCTTATAGCCTATTTCATATAAATATATTTTACAATGTTTTAAATATATTTTACAACGATTGGAATGGTGCTGAATGAAGATCTCGCTCCTTGCTGCCCCTTTGCGCCTTGTCCACAATGTTCAGGCTGTGTTGAGGCTGTGTTGAGGTGTACACATCATACATAACGGGAGGGCGGTTATGTATTCCTCCCGAGGTCCTGTTCCGATGCTCAGTGTGATCTCAGTGAGCACACATCTATCTCTGCCTCTCTAACAAGCCACTATTGTTCTTTGAAACCCGACCTCTCCCCCGTGTGAATATGAATTCCTCCTCAGGCAGCCATTTAGAAGACCACTCTCTTTTCATTTACCAAAGTTTGCTCTCGGTCTTTGCTCTCAACCGCAGCACTCCACAGTTGTGACATCCATGTCAACCGCCTGTCTGTTCTCTATCCAACAGACCCCCCCCTCTCACTCACTCACTCAGTCTCTCTCTCTCTGTCTCTCTCTCTCTCTCTCTGTCTGAGCCCATATCTTTTCCTGCTGCTTTGTCCATTAGACATGCCGTTAGTCCATTACTGCCCTCGGTCCGCCCTCTTCCCCTTTCCACGAGGTGCAGGGATTTATGGGTCTGAAGAGAGCAGCATTCCTGCAGCTCTTTTTAAAGCAGCGCAGGAGAGTTGAAGTTATCCATGTATGAATCGATATACAGTACAGAGCCTCCTACTCCCGTGGTCACTGAAGTGGCGTTCTCTCTAGCAGTCCAGTGGCGGATGATGTTGTAGTATTCCATCGTGCTTCCTAGCCGTGCCATTCCTTGGAGACCGTGGCGAAGGAGGACAGGTGAAGCCCCGGGCTTCCTGCTGACAATGCAGTTGTTGTTATCGCCACAGGTGGCGGCCTGGAGGATATTATGTGTTTGGTCGCGCGCGTTTGGTCGCACAATTATGACTATATGAACAAGGACCTCTTGTGGTTTTAGTAATGCAAGACTTCTTCAGTACCCGTCCTGTAGCCAATCGAGTGCTAACTCCGCTACTGGACAGCTACTGGAGAGATGACCATGTGCGTCTGTTTTTTTTTTATCTCCACCAGGTGGCAGCGTAATACAGTGTAATGCTTGAGTGAACAGCACATTTCAGCTATAGACCTCTCACGCATTGTCGTAATTTTGACAAGCCCCGGTTCCTTTTTTTCCCACCTATGGCGAGAATGAATGGTGTTTTCCTTTCCCTTTCCTTTCACGCTTTTGCGAACAAAGTTCGCTAGCTAACAAGTCAAGCTAGCTAACGTTACCAAGTAGACTACATTCATTTAAAGTGCAGCTGAACCGGAATTTCCAGATCTAGCTTCCTTTTGGGGCGTATTTCAGAGTGATAAGGGTAGGCAGGCAGGACATTGGGTGGGATATAATGTTTTTTTTTTATCCTTTTTTTCTCCGCCTGATTTTTCCATTTTTCTCCCCATCCCAATTTAGTTGTTATGCCAATTCCCCCCCTCCCCTACCTGGTTGTTGTGCGCATGTTCCTCCTACTGGTCGGTACAAGGGAACCCTGAAGTCCACCACATGCTTCCTCCGACACATGTGGAGAGGTCACGCTGCCTTCACCATTTCCTGCCTTTCGCTGAGCAGGCGCCCAGACCTGACCTGTAGGCGTCGCTGTCCACAACGCCAGATTACCACCCACAACTTCCCTCCCCCTAACTCAGCCAAACGAGTTAGTATGACGACCGGCCCAAGCCGCAGGGCAATGCTGACTCCGGGAGTCGAGACCGCAGCCTCTTGCATTGGTGACGAGCGCAATCTCCGCTACGCCACCCGACACCATGGGTGGGATATAATGTTGTGAGGAATTTTATTTGACTGTTGAAAAGTGGGCGTGACATTATCGTAACAAAGCTTAATCAAAGGTTAATTTTACCTTGCTATCACCACGGCAAAATAGCCAGGCAAAATGAAATATTTGTTCCGTCACCCGCTGTGTTTCCGGTGGTGCACGGACGTACCCATGTTTACAGACAAAAAAGAAAATATTTCTCTCAATTGCCTACATTTTCTATCCATTCAAATGCTTGTTACCGGGCAGGGTTAGATCAAGCAAGGGAAAAAAGACTTGATGTGTCTCTAGGGAGAAGAAAAGAGAAAGAGCAAGTGACTTTGTTTTGGGGAATAGATGAGGCACATTGAACTAGTCTAATTCAATCTAATTAGACTAGATAATAGCCACGTTGTTTCACAAATAGCGATCGTTGTTTTTTCCAAGATGGAGGAAAAACTGGGCATTCTAAACATTCTGCGACAGCCCTCTATTGACTCCGTAATATAGGCACGCCGCCTGGTGGAGATTTGCTCTCTACTGAACGCACTTTTCTATAAACTGTCTCTCTCTCTGAGGGGGTGGTGGTGGTGTTGTTGTGTGTGGGCGTGGGTATCAGAGCAGGGTGACCTTGTGATGGGTGTGTGTGTGTATGTCACGCATGTCCCTCACAGCATAGCTGTGTGTGCATATATGCAGCATCATGCGTATGTCCACAGGCACACCGGCGCGCGCGCGTGTGTGTGTGTGTGTCAGTACAGGCTGTCCCTTGTGGTGGAGGTGTGTGTGGTCGTGGAGTCATCAGGCAGAGACCCCCGACGACCAGGTAGCGGGCGGCAGCACAGCAGGCCTTGAAGCTCCCTGGAGACGCTGCTAGAGAACGCCGTGTAGATCCATGGGTTGGTGCACGAGTTCAGACTGGCCAGCAGCATCAGGATGGTGAAGACCACGCCTGCCGGGCAGAGGACACACATAGAGAGATGATGAGATCACGAGCAGATGTATGCATTGACACACATAGGTATGTGAAGACGCACTTCTATTATAGATGTATACGAGTGTAGACAGGGTGTAAAGTACTTGAGTAATTGTACTTCGTTACAATACTTAAGTACTGTTTTGGGGGATTTGTACTTTACTCGTGTATTATTAGGTTTGTATACTTCCAAACATTTTAATTAGTATATTTGAATTGTTTATCTGGCCAAACTAACGTTAACGTTATTAATCCTGCAACCGCAGGTAAACAGCCAATCAAATCCCCATCAATGGAAATTGAACCCGCCCATACCCATGCTGATTGGTCCTTGTGCAAGACTAGAAAGCGGGGATCTTTGATTAAACACCTGTTATCAGAAGAATAGACAGTCAGAGTGACAAGCCATAGAAGATGGCCACAATGAGTGATGAAGAGGACGAAAACGGTCGGCGACGGCGTGGACAGACAAGACGAGCATCCATGGCCCTATCTACATAAAAAATACATAGTTCAAGGACTCCAATAGTGTTGTTGATTGATTGATTGATTGATTGATTTTATTGTGGATTAGAGACATCATCCAAGGGATAAAAACATGATAAAATGCAAGCACTTATTTCCATCATGGTCCCTGGTATTATGGTTGAGTTGCCATCATTCAAAAACCTGATAAATGGTTTGCGACCAAGCACTAACGTCATTACGAGGCCCACTGTCCGCTCGAAGATCAGCAAAGCTGCTCAAACCATGAAAGAGAAAGTCACTGCTGCTATGAGTGAAGTTGAATGGATCGCAACAACAACAGATTGCTGGACAGCCTGACGAAGAAGTTTCATTGGGGTAACCGTTCACTGGATCGACACTGAAAGCTTTGAAAGGCGTTCTGCTGCACTTGCCTGCAGAAGACTGAAGGGCTCCCATACTTTCAATGTTTTGGTCAGTGCCTTAAACGACATTCACTTGGAGTACAAAATCCGCATTATACTATTATTCAGGATACACCGTTCTGTTTTTAATATTGTCATATTAGGATACTACAGTATTCGGTCTTTAATATTGTGATATTATTCATGGTGTGATGTGAATGCCGTCCATGTTAGTTTACCTTCAATGGAGAAGTGCATTAAATAATTGTTATGCAAAAAAGTGTCCTCTGTTCTTTAATTTCAGCATTGTCTATCACAGAACACATTCCATTGTGGGCAGAGTGTATGCTTGGTTTCATTCCAGCCTTGCCTAAACACCAGCTGATGATTTCACTAATTGGCTCACCTCTTCAACTAACTCACCTGGTGCAATGTATAGTTAAAATGTAAACTTGGCCCACGATGGAATGAGTTTGAGACCCCTGGTCTATCCCTTTAAAAATAAATGTACTTTTACTTTTTAGTACTTAAGTACATTTAAAAGTAGGACTTTTTTACTTTTACTCAAGTGTGTTTTTAGCCAGATACTTTGACTTTTACTTGAGTCAGATTTTGAGACAGTACCCATACGTTCACTTAAGTATAATTTCTGGGTACTTTCTGGGTACTTTTTACACCCCCGAGTGTAGTACGCCACGGGCCGTAGTTACAAGATACAACAAGATACAAGATACTTTAATGCCACACAACTATGGTTGGTGGTAATTGTTTGCGGTACAGCACTGGGACATCAACATGAAACATCAAACGCCCCCCTCCAACCTCCCAATCCCCACAATAAATACATACAGGACAGTCACATATAACAAGTGTCAGTCAGTGTCGGATGCTTGCCCGTCTGTGCAGGGGGGGGGGGGGGGGGGGGGGCAGGGCGTTTAGTGTTCGGACTGCTGTGGGGAAAAAACTGTTTGTGAAGCATGTGTGTTTGGTTAAAATGTACCTGTAGCGACCTGAGGGAATGCGCTGGAATATGTGGTGTGCTGGGTGGGAGGGATCGTTGACTATTTTACCAGAGCGGGTGACTGTGCGTGAGGTGTAGATGGAGTCCAAAGAGGGGAGGGGGCTGCCAATTATTTTGGAGGCTGTCTTGTCTTGGTAGTTCATAGTTTGCTTACACATACACATGTGAAACATTCACACATACACATGTGAAACAAATACACATGTGAAACATTCACACATACACATGTGAAACATTCACACATACACTTGTGAAACACTCACACATACACTTGTGAAACACTCACACGTACACTTGTGAAACACTCACGTATATAGCTGGAGGCGCATGTAGAACATCTGCAGTTACAAAAGACAAATTCCACAAGGGAGTTTCTGTCTCTGAACTGCTTGAAATGCCTCGTTTTTAGTCCAGCCTTTCCTTCCATTAATAACTACGTGTCACTATGTAACACAATAGTTTACTCTTGACTCTTATATACAGTAGGCTATGTCTATTGACGTTTATTACTGTTCACTCTTGTAATAAAAAGAAAAACCTGATACGCTCTGGTCTGACTAAAACAGTAAAACAGTTTTTCAAGATGGCAGCTTGCTCGTAAACTCCTTTCTTTTTCTTTTTCCACCATAATGGTTTACTAAAATATGTTTCTTTTGGCGTGAAATTAGATATACAATTGCTGTATCCGATTTGCAATGCATGGTTTTACAATTTGGATCGTGAACTAGGAAGTACACACAGAGGCTGAACGAGCCTGGCACAGCTTGTACAGCTGTAACCAGGTACTGACCACAGTAACATGCAAATGTTTGTAAGCAGACTATGAAATTGAAAATATTAAACTGGGATATGGCTATAATATGGGCTCTTTAAGGTTGTATTGATGCCTAAAATTAAAACAAAGATGGTGGTGAATGCCGCGATAACCAACAAGAACGTAAAGGGATACCAACAGAGCAGCTGTGCTCTTGTGATTGGTCAAAGATTGGCAATGGGTTATCTTTGCTTAAGGGGACTGTAGCAATTACCATTGCAACTAGTAAAGATTACAATATAAAACACATTTTCTCGGGGCGGCTACGTGGCGTAGTGGGAAAGGTGCTCGCCACGAATGACGGAGACGCTGGGCTTGCCTGTTCGAGCCCAGTGCTCCACATTGCTTTCAGTTTAGCTGGTCGTTCATACTAATACACATTGGCCGTATTAGGGGGTGGGAAACTGATGGGTGGGGATCGGGCGTTGTGGACAGCGACTCCTACAGGTCGGTTGGTGCGCCTGCGCAGTAGAATCAGGAAGTATCGGGGGCAGCGTGAGCCTCCCACGTGTTACTCCTCGCCACTGAGAGATCGAGCTGCGCAGGTGAAAAGATGCGACTGCTGTTACCTCAAGTACCGGAGGGGACTTGTGCTATATATGACTTAGTCCACATTGCAGCCGGCTTGTGGGAGGCAAGAAACAGCGTTCGTGACAGGGGAGGGTTGAATTGGATGATACGAAATTGGGATGGGAGAAATATTAGAAAATGGGAGAAAAAGTGGATCAAAAAAAAAACACACATTTTCTCAAAGATTAAGTTAAAACATTTACCTTTATTGGTTGTAATAATATAGGAATTAAATAATCGATACCTCCGTCAAAGATTATTATGAACCTACACAATACGGTTTGGCTGTAAAAATCACAGGTGATCCATCTATGCTATCTGTACTAAAGTGTCTTATAATAGTAGTTTTGTGGATCTGGATAGTTTGGCACTTGTTGATGATTAATGTTAACTTCTGTCACTACGGTCTGCAATGATGTTCCTGGAGCAACATTAATTATGATATTCTAGGTCACGTCAACACGGTTGTCGATATCCAGGACACCTTCCAGTACACAGGACCAGGAAACGACTTCTGGATATACTGAAATGACTTCTGGATATACTGAAACGACTTCTGGATATACTGAAACGACTTCTGGATATACTGAAACGACTTCTGGATATACTGAAACAACTTCTGGATATACTGAAACAACTTCTGGGTATACTCAAACAACTTCTGGATATACTGAGACAACTTCTGGGTATACTGAAACAACTTCTGGGTATACTCAAACAACTTCTGGATATACTAAGACAACTTCTGGATATACTCAAACAACTTCTGGATATACAAAAAAATGTCTTGCTATCTGGAAACACACAAATGCATGTGAAACACTCACACATACACATGTGAACACATGCACATACATGTTCACACACACACACACACACACACACACACACACACACACACACACACACACACACACACACACACACACACACACACACACACACACACACACACACACACACACACACACACACACACACACACACACACACACACACACACACACATATATAGCCTATATACAGTACATGGATATGCATGAGTGTTCACATTTATATGCGTGTGTTTCACATGTACATGTGTGAGTGTTTCACATACGTTTGTGTGAGTATTTCATGTATGTAGGTATGCGAGTATTTTGTCAATACATGTATGTGTGACTGTACATAACACATACGTACAAACATACATAAACACACACTGATGCAATGACAAATACACACAGACCAGATATGTAAATTCAAGGACATATATGGGCATATAATTGTGTACACATATGTAAACACACAGATGCAGGGATAAGCTTGTTGACACATTAATAAGCAAAGTACACACAGACACGCAAGCAACACACATGCAAGCAATACACACACAAGCAACACACACACACACACACACACACACACAAGTGTGCACGCATACATGCGCACACACATTCTTGTATAATTACAAGATTACGCTCCAATGAGGACATTTATTCCCTAGCCCCTTACCCTAACCTTGATGGTCAAAGATTGGCAATGGGTTATCTTTGCTTAAAGGGGACTGTAGTAATTATCATGGCAACTACTAAATATATAAAAATATTAAGAGATATCTTGCAAACATGTCAAGTATGTAACTGTTATCTGTGTATTTTATCTTTTTTTTAATTTATTTTTACTGGAATGTTAGATTTTATAATGTGAATTTGTATATTTGTATACATTTTTTATTTATATGTTTTGTTTTTACTTTTTATTCATATTTTTTGTTGTACATTTGTATTGTACTTGTTTTGTCCAGGACCCCAGGAAGACTAGAGGCTCTTTCATGTGTCTCTAATGGGGATCCTTTAATAAACATAAACTACTAAACATTACGAAAACACATTTTCTCAAGTTTAAGTTAGATTTCTCAAGATTAAGTTAAAACATTTACCTTTATTGGTTGTAACAGTATAAGAGTTAAATAAAATCTATACCTCCATCAAAGATTATTATGAACCTACACAATACGGTTTGGCTGTAATACTTTTGATTTTGATTCTCAATTGACCCTCACTACGTCATGCCTAACCTTAACCTCAACCCATAACTAACCCTAATCCTAACCCCTAATCCTAACCCCTAACCCTATTTTAAAGGATGGCTATTGTTTCGGATTGACAGGAATTTCTATATGGTCGATATCTCAAACACTCTGCGAATCACACCGACACGATTTTTGTGGATGGATATTACTCTGGGTAAGAGGAAAAACATGCTTCTCTATGACTCACTCATTCAGTAACTCAGTAACTCACTCACGGTTAGCCGCCCTGCCTCAAATATGATATAATTACATGCCTCAAATATAATTATAAATTGAAGCTTCAGCCTACATCTGTTTGGGTTTGGGACTACAGAAACCTCAAGTTGTGTTACTGCATTGTTTCCAAATGAGGTACTTCAGTATCTGCTTAATTTCTTTATGTATGTGTGTATATGAATTTGTATATTTATACGCATGACCTATTGAATGCTGAAATAAATGTCACTCATTCATTCATACATGCCCCTAGTGGCGGCTCACAAGAAAGGCGCTTCGCATCTGTGACGCTGGTCCTTGTTTGTGTTCTGGGTGTCCCAGAATGAATGAAGGTAATTGAGGTAATTATTTTGATGGATTTTGCGCATCTTTTTGTCCTTGTGGGGACAGTTGGTCCTTGCACACACACACACACACACACACACACCCCCCGTGCTACTGGTGAATTATAGTAGTGCAGAGTGATGAGTGGAGTGTGAAGGACGGACGGACAGACGGAGGAGGTCACACATCATTCCCTCTCCTCTTTCATCGAAAACAAACACATCCTACCGCCGTTCGGTAGGAATATAAACCGTTTGTAATTATTGTGTTTAGTTTTATCCCCTTTTGGAACAATATTATGGGCCGTGAGTTTCCCTCGGGACTGAAAGCCCTCCTACCTACTTCCTGTGGCTGCGTTCATACTTCCAATTTGAAATGTTTGTGGAAAAGAAGTAGGATGATGAATGATTATTTCACTCTGCCATTTCAGGAAGAGATAAAGACCAGAGTGCAAACTGAGTTCAGACTACACAGCTGATAGCGATCAGACGGAGTCTGTGTCCTTGTGTGTGTATGTATGTGCGTGTGTGTTCGAATGAGTGAGTGTGTGTGTCTGTGTGTGTGTTTGAGTGAACCAGTGAGTGAGTGTTTGAGTGAATCAGTGAGTGAGTGAGTGTGTGTGTATGTGGTGTGTATATTAGTGTGTGTGTGTGTGTATATGTGTGCCTCTACCTGCCAGTGGTCAATCATACATCTGTGTATGTGTGTGTATTTGTGTGTGTGTGTATGTGTGTACATGCGAGGGTGGCATGTGTTCACTTGTGCATGCATGCATGTCTGTGTCTATGTGTGCATGTGTGTGCGTGTGTGTATGTGTGTATGCGCGTGGGCGTGCATGTACGAGTGTGCGTACGTGCCTTCCTCTGTGCGCCTGCATGTGATTTTAACTGTGTGTGTGAGCTGCTGGCACAGAACACTGTTGATGATATGTCATCATCTGGCCGAGCTGCAGGAGCAGCGGGGATATAACCAGATTATTTATTGGCTGTGGGGTTTGTTCCGAGCTTCAGATGAGAGGCAGAGAACACCCAATCAGACTTCAGCCACCCACTGACGGAGCTATGCCATACTACTGACTGGCAGCATAAGATATCAGCAGATGCCGTCTGTCTGTCTGTCTGACTGAATAATACTGAAGGCCAAGATGCTATCCAGAGAGTTCTGAACGTGACACAACCAGGTTTCTGCCCATTTAAGACATATTAGGGCTGGTAGCGCGAGTCCCCATATTTTCCTGAGAGCAGATTTAAGAGTGCTGAGGAGCACACTTATGATTGATTAACTAATTGTGTTCTCATAGTGATTCCTTCATGTTAACGCTACAGGCCTCCTTGGAATTAATTATTATTAATAAATATGACAATATCTGTACGATAAGAAATTACGCATTTGATGTCGGAAAAATAAATAATATGGATTCATCTGATCACAGGGCAGCTGCTTAACCATATCTGAACAACAAACAAAACTGTACATTGGAATATTGACAAAACCATACTTGGTCATTTACTGTACATTGGAGGGGGTTGATATAGCTATAAACCTGCATTCCTTCGAATATATCATTAATCAATTAAACTTATATTGAAATACACTATATAGCCTATACACCAACACTGAAATGACAGTGGACAAATAAATAAATAAGAACTAAAGCTAATCGCATGGAAATAGACTGCATTAATATTCCATAACAAGTCTTGTGTGCGCCAGTATGGCCTACGTGTCTAATGAACAGTAGGCTTAATATATTCTAGTTACTTGTTTCATTAGGATTTAGTAGATACTATATATGCTCTGCCTCTGCCCTACGTACAGTATAAGTACAGACTGTACCTATACTGTACATAGGGCAGAGCATATAGTATCTACTAAATCCTAATGCAACAAGTCATTAATGGAATAATAAGCCTATACTGCGTGTTGTGAAGGGCCAGATTAAAAGCTGAGAATCTACATTTATTGTTTTATATACCTTATATATTATTTATATATACACGTTATATCCCTTTAAGCCTGCGTTTGAATCCCAGTAATATTCACTTTCCTCATTGGATAACGTTCTCGGCGCCAGGCGGCGAGCCCCCAAAGTCAGGTTCAAAGGCGAGTCCAGGCATGTTGGAACATGCCTGGAGACGGCGCATTGATTCGAGACGAGAACTGAGGTTCGGCACTAGAAAGCCACTTAAGTATATATATTGCGGCAGGTGCGAACAGTAGCTGTTCATCAAGTTCAGTGTGATTCTAATGTAGTGAGAAGCAGTTCGTCTAACAGAGCGTTGAGAACCACGTGCGAAGTGAATAGTAAAAGTGTCAGATTTAATGCAGTAACGTCAAGTTCGACTTAGCTTAATGTGAAGTAAAGAGTAGTTAATTATTGTGTATCGTGCCAACAGCAGTTCGTTCGTGTGCAGCATTACCCAGCAGTTCGTTCGTTTAGCTAGTGGAACCTTAGCCAGTGTGCGTGGACTAAATACATTGGTGCCAGTACACGAGGAGGGCCTAGTCGGAGAACCTACTGGACATGTGCATATTGGAACCGACGGCGGCGATTGCAGAACCAGTATTGGTTGGATTATAGTGATTGTGGAACGTACTACCCTTGGAGAAGAGCATCGTTAATACCCACTGTCGTTTGGATTTAACCACTGTGAGGATCTACTTCGGGCTGGCTTCGTGGACCGCAGCTAGCTGGCTATCATCATTGCTATCGTGCAATTGGATTACAGTTATTGCTTTGTTGCTGAGCATTTGGATTACAAGGACTGGATTCTGTACGTGAACCCCCTTCTTCTTCAATTGAACAGACTGAGTATCCAAACATTCTTCTTCCCTCCAGAGCTTACATCTCTGGGAGGAAACCCCTTGTCTCCAGCGGTACCAGCGTTTCCCCCTATAATTGCCATCCTACGCCAGGCGGCGTTAGACTAGTACCCCATCGTAGGAATTATTCTATTCCCACTGACTTTTGCTACTGACTGACTTATGCATATTCTTCGCCATACAAGCGCAACTTTAATTCTCATATCTGTACAATTTGCTGCATAATAATAAATACCCTCAATGATATTACTTTGTCACCGTGCCGTGTTATTATGAGTGTCTGCCATAATTAGTTGTACTGTCTGGCAAGTAATACTAAGTACATAATTAGCAGTGGTTTAATCTATCACAATCTTTAATACAGTCAGGGTTTTGTAACCCCTCAGTTACAATTGGTCCTTCGAGCCGGAGGGTATCTGTAATCTTAATATCATATTAATATTGATATGGCCAGCGGCGGACACTCTCCAGACGGCTCTCCCAAACTAGAGCGCCCTAGGCGCAAACGTCAGCCCCCTCCACAACTGGAGGACTACGCTTTCGTTTGACCTCCTAGCTTATCTAAAAAGACGTTAAGCACGGATAAAACTGATAGCTTAAGCATGCCCAATCCTATCGACTTGTCGGCCCCACCAGTAGAGACCCCAGTGGGTTCAAACGAAACTGACTTAGCTCACGGGGGGGAACAAGCGGGACATGACGTGACTATACCCCAAGACAGCGCCACCGGGATAGACCCCGGAGCGCCCAAGGATAAAGAAAGCGCCACCGGGATAGACCCCGGAACGCAAGAGACCCAAGAGCGCGCACCCGAGATAGACCCCGGCGCGCACCCAAGAGAAGAGTACCGCGTCTTAGAGATGGACCTCGGGGCGCGGGAGAAATCAAGAAGCAGCGCTCAAGAGATGGACCTCGGAGCGCGCCAAGAGAACAGGTCCCCACCAAGTCCTCTCAGCGCCCGATCACCTCCATCAGTGTCATCCCCCAGCGAGGCTGACCAGCGACTAGCACAAGCCTTGATCGCCACACTAACTGCATCAACCGAAAGAGACCGTCTCCAAGCACAGACACTTAGTGAGCGCGAACACTCTGCAGTGGAACGAGAGCGCCTCCAAGCGCAACAACAGAGTGCGCGCAAACAGTCTGCAGTGGAGCGCGAATGTCTCCAAGCGCAACAACAGAGTGAGCACGAACGCATCCGACTGGAAGAGAGTCGCCTCCAGGCTGACGCAGCGATGACTATCAGACTGGAAGAAAGGCGCCTCCAGGTTGAAGAGAACATTCAGCGAGACAGCACCAACGCGCAACGCGATGCACAGCGCGCCGCCGCCAATACACAGCGCGAAGCGGAGCGAGACCGTCTGCAGGCGCAGATGATAGAACAATTGATCCAGAGGGCGACCCCCCCCCTCCTCCACACGGAGCTCCCGGAGATCATCACGACACGGGTCGAGGGCACCTTCCCCTACCCGACAAATCTACACGGGACCCAGCCAACAGGAAGAACCTGCCTACGTCGCCGAGCCCCCTCCCCGACCGGTCTATATGGGACCCAGCCAACGGGAAGAACCTGCCTACGTCACCGAGAAACTAACTAGAAGACTCCAGGACCTAGCGGAGGACGAGGGAGGACAGCAAGCCCACCAGCACGAACCTACTTTGGACCAGGAGGCCCAGTACAGCCCCGACCTCAGCCCTGAGTCACTGCGTTACAAACCCCCGACCCAACCCATGGGTGAGGTTAATACACAGTCAGCACCGAGGAGCAGCACCTGGGGGCCCGGCCTCTGGTACCCACCCAGCACTAACCCACGACCACCTGTACGGGGAGACTCGCCCAGGAGGCCTCTCCCCCTACGCGCATCGGTGTCCCAGCCATCCATGGCATCTTACCTTGGAACACCCACGTTCCCAGACTTTACGCGCGAGGACAGAGCACAGTATACGGAACTACGCATGTGTTTAGAGACTATAATGTCCGATGTACACGACGAGTCTTATAAATATGCCATCCTCCTCAAGCATCTTAAAGTGCCCAGAGCGCATAACATAGCGCTGGCATATTCGAACTCAAGAACCCCCTACTCAGATCAGGGCTGTACGCTAAGCTTTTTCACTAGGGGCACACTTGCCCCTAAATGAGAAATTTAGGGGCAAAGAATATTTTTTAGGGGCACATTTTTAAATAACTATTTTACCATTATAGTAGGGCTGGGCGATATGGCCTCTAAATGATATTGCGATATTTTTTGGCCATATCACGATACACAATATATATCGCAATATTTTGACATTTCCTAAAGCACTTAAAATGCTTGATTTAACCCTTTGATGCATACAGTCACGCCAATATGATGATTATAATAAGTCCCTGCAACATATGTTTGCATTATTAAACCATGAAGATGCTTTAAAAAATAATTTAATGAAAATGTACTAAGAGTAGTCTACTGACACACTAATAAACATTTTTATTTACATCTAAGACTATTTATATAAAAACTCTTGGGTGCCCTTTTTTTGCACAGTACTGTGTTTTCTATCCACTTTAGCCAAACACACACACACACACACACACATATATATATATATATATATACTACTGTGAGAAAATAATAATTACACACAAAGGGATAATGGCTTATAGCAGACTTAATGATTTTAGAATATTTCAGATAATGAAATTAAATGTTTATCATCAACTATCCAGTTAGTATTTATACTGTCTGTAACGTTTGGCTACTTTAAATCATTGAATGTAGAGAGAGAGCGAGAGAGAGAGAGGGGGCGAGAACGCACAAGAGAGCCAGCCCCCCCCCCCCCCGGGTTTTGTTCTAGGTTCGCGTTTTGATCGTCTAAGCTGCCGTAGGTGATGACGTCACACTCGAATGTAAACAGGAAGAGTCAAACACGGAGATGGAAAGTGGATGATATACAGAAACGAATAACTAATAAATATGAAGTTATGTTTAAACTTCTGTTGTCAAGCGTTGTCACTTGTCAATATAACCCACCCCCTTTCCTCACTTTTCCACCATCCCTGCTTCACTCGGGACCACCAGCTAACGTTAGCCTAAAGCTCCGCCGTCCCTGCTTCACTCGGGACCACCAGCTAACGTTAGCCCATTGCTCGTGTCAATTAAATTGCATGTTATTAAATGTCCGCGCTGGTCTGTCTAATGAAATTACAACCGCAACATTATGTCGCCTGTACAGCCCTGGTTGTAGGCTAATGTTAGTGTAGTGAAATGCGAATGAAGGGGTGAAATCACTATTCGCAAGCTTGCGAGTAGATATAATTTTTCATTCGCACCGGCCAAATTAGGGGGCAATTTGCGACGATCTCGTCGCAGCGTACAGGCCTGACTCAGATGCTCTGGTGGCCCTCGACGCGCGCTATGGACGCATATGGGATTACGTGATCCAAGAAATACGAGATATCGACCGCCTCCCCCCAGCCAAAGACAATAGAGCACTAGATGACCTCTCTATCAAGGTACAATCCCTTGTGGGGATGCTGGGGTCACAAAAGGAGAAGGGGAGATATGAACTATATGCAAATTCCAACGTGGAGCGGATACTGGAGAAGCTCCCTCCAGCCCGCCAAGAGCGTTTTCGGCGGCAGAAAGACCACCGTGACCCCCACGGCCCAGAACCATCCCTCCTAGACCTGGCTGATTTCCTCGCCAGGGAGGTCAGCAGTCTACGACTAGACACATTCGTGTGGAGTGGCTCTAACCCTAAAGATGGACCGAGGAGGTTCAATGACAACCGCCGGTCCGTGACCGTTATGCACCAGGCCGAGTCAGTGCCGCAGCACAAGAACCACAACACCCCCCCCGCGAAGGGAAAGTGGAAGATTGCCTGCCAGTATTGTGAACATGAACATTGGCTGTCTCAATGTGACACCTTCAAGAAGTTGACTGCTGACGAAGTGAGTCAGTGGATCAAAGCGAACCGCCGCTGCTTCCGCTGCTCGCGCAGCCACATGGCAGCTGAGTGCCGCCTGAAGAAAAGATGCAGCAAGTGCGACGGCGCCCACCTGGATGTCCTACACGACAGCAACAAGAGGAGACCCGTACCACAAAGCAGCTCGAGAGTAAATGTCATGTATATAGACCCTGCGAAGAGCGGGAGCTCCCGAGTGCTCTTGAAGGTGGTCCGAGTGCTCCTAAGCTACGAGGACAAGGTCCTGGACACTTACGCCGTCCTCGACGATGGGTCTGAAAAGACTCTCCTCCTCGCTTCCGCCGCAGCCCAGTTGGGCCTGCGGGGTACCGAAGAAACAATGACAATCCGTACTATTCAGCGAGACCTAAAGACCATAAATGGCGAAAACGTCTCATTCACAATAGCAGCGGTCGAGCAGCCCGAGAAGCGGTACAGCATCACTAATGCCTTCACAAGCCATGACATAGGTCTGTCACGTTATACCTACCCCATCCCACAGCTGATGGAGAAATACGTGCACCTACGCCGACTGCCTATACCGTTCATCGACGGCGCCACTCCGACCCTGCTCATAGGCTCCGACCACGCAGACCTTATCGTCCCAACGGACCAGGTCCACATCGGACCCAGAGGCTGCCCAGCCGCGGTCAAGACCCGCCTGGGTTGGACGCTACAAGGCCCCCTCTCCGGGTCTTCCAACCGACCGGCGGCCACACGCTGCCTCTACACGAGGGTAAGCGACGACGACACCACCCTCTTGCAGCACGTCGAGAGACTATGGACATTAGACTCGATGCCCTTCAAGAACGAACGGAAACTAGTTCGCTCCAAGGAAGACAAGTATGCCATAGCTCTCCTCGAGCAGAAGACAAAGAGGGTCGAGGTCGACGGAGTGATGAGATACGCAACTCCACTCTTGAGGCGAGAGGGGATGCCCACCCTCCACGCATCAAAAGAAGCAACACAACGCTATCTACTGAACACCGAGCGGCGTCTAGCTAAAGACCCCCCTCAAGCCACTATATACCGCGCTGAGATCGACAAACTGATCACAGCGGGACATATAAAGAAAATCGACAATCAAGAGGCAGACCAGACGACTGAATCCTGGTACGTGCCCCACCACAAGGTCCACCACAACGGCAAGAACCGCATTGTATTCAACTGCAGTTACCAGATCGGACTACAGAACCTGAATAAATTGCTCTTACCCGGCCCGACACTCGGCCCCTCCCTCCTCGGCGTACTACTACGTTTCCGCCAAGACAAAGTGGCCATCAGCGGCGACATCAAAGGGATGTTCCTGCAGGTGCGACTGATGGAGGAGGACAAGCCACTGCTGCGGTTCCTGTGGAGAGAGAGGATAGACGATGAACAACCCTCCATCTATCAATGGGAGGTCCTCCCCTTCGGCACCACATGCAGCCCATGCTGCGCCACGTTCGCACTCCAAAAGCACGTGACCGAAGACCCTGGAGCTGACGAGGAGGTCAGACAAAGCGTAGAGAGGAGTTTCTACGTGGACAACTGCCTACAAAGCGTATCAACGCCAGAAGAAGCCGAAGCCATCCTACTTAAGCTCCGAGCCTCCCTGATCAAAGGCGGCTTCGACCTTAGGCAGTGGGCCAGCAGTGACCCTCAAGTACTTCGCAGCCTCTCCCCAGAGACAAAGGCAGCAAGCAGCGAGACCTGGATGGCGACCACCCCAGGTGAAGCACAGGAAATTACATTGGGCCTCGTCTGGCGCTTCAAAACAGACTCGCTCCATTATAAACACACACCCCTGACCCAGGAGCAGGGAAGGTCGACCCCTCTACCGACCACTCGACGGAGCGTATACAGAACACTCGCAAGCCAATACGACCCGCTGGGGTGTATCCTACCTTACACCACTCGGGCGAAGATGCTTGTGCGAGAACTGTGGGACAAGGAGCAGGGCTGGGACGACCCCATACCCGACCACCTGGCTTCCATCTGGAGAGAGTGGGAGGGAGAACTCAACTCGCTCCAAAATGTGAACATTCGCCGGAGCTACTTCCCACCCACAGTGCGGCTGGAGACGTGTCAGATGGACCTGCACGTCTTCAGTGACGCCTCAGAAGTAGCTTACGGTTCGGTGGCTTACTTGAGAGCCCGAGAGGAGGGAGGAGAAGTACACACAGCCTTCGTCCTGGCTCGCTCAAGAATAGCCCCCCGCAAGCAACAATCTATCCCGCGTCTAGAGCTCTGCGCAGCTCTGGTAGGCGCGCAACTCGCCACGCTGATACAACGTGAACTCACCATAACGGGGCGAAAGACAATCCTGTGGTCAGACTCCATGACTGTGCTCACATGGATCCAGTCCGATTCTTGTCGATACAAAGTCTTCGTCGGAGTCCGAGTCACCGAGATTCAAGACTTGGTAGGATCAGCGTGCTGGAGGTACGTTGACACCAAGCAGAACCCAGCAGATGTCATCACACGGGGGATGTCCCTAGCCGACCTCACACGTCCCAACATTTACAGTGACGGTCCTGAGTTCCTCAAGCTCCCGGAGGAGGAGTGGCCTACCCCCACACCACGGGAGGCGAGTCAAGAGGAGGCAGAGATCAAGAAGTCTATGTTCTGTGGGTTGACGCACATCCCAGCTCCAACGGACCCTAATATAGACGACTGCTTAACCCTTGAGAGTGCTCAGAAAAAGACATTCTTGTGGCACCACCCTGAGGTCCCCCCCACCACAGACATTGACGCATCGAACTACGCAGAGGCAGCACTCCTTCTGCTAAAGAGAGCTCAAAGAGACTCATTTCCAGATGAGCTAGACTGCCTGCAAGGGAAAAAGCCAATCCCCTCAGACAGCCGACTGCTCACTTTGGCCCCCGAGCTCGACACCCAGGACCTCATCAGGGTGGGTGGTCGTCTGAGACGGGCCCCAGACTTGACGGATGATGTCAAGCATCCTATCGTCCTCAACAGCCGACACAAGGTAACCGAGCTGATCATACAGAAGTACGACGAGGATGTGCACCACGCGGGGGCAGAGAGAGTCTTCGCTGAGATCCGACGACGTTACTGGATACTGCAAGGGAGAGAAGCAGTACGTCGCTTCCAACGGACTTGTTTAAACTGTCGCAAGTGGCGAGCACAGCCCAGTATACCTATGATGGCCGACCTGCCTCCCTGCCGCCTCCGACTCGGCGAGAAGGCCTTCCACTCCACAGGCGTGGACTGCTTCGGCCCTTTCTACGTCAAGAAAGGAAGAGGGACAGAGAAGAGGTGGGGCATTGTGTACAAGTGTATGACCACATGAGCTGTTCATATAGAAATCCTCCAGACCATGAGTACGGATTCATTCCTCATGTCCTTCCGGAGATTTCAAGCCCGAAGAGGAAGCCCGTCTGTGTTGTTGTCCGATCAAGGGACAAACTTCAAAGGCGGAGAAAGAGAAATGAGAGAGAGTTTCCAGGCTATGGGTGAAGGACTTAAGACCCGCCTCGCTCCCTCTCAGATCAAATTCCAGTTCAACCCCCCGAACGCCCCTCATTTCAGGGGAGCCTGGGAAAGAGAAGTCCGTTCTATAAAGACTGCTCTGTACACCGTGCTTGGGGCCCAGACCGTGGCGGAAGAAGTCCTCACGACAGTCCTCACGGAGATCGAGGGCGTCTTGAACTCGAAGCCCCTCGGTTACGTCTCAAGTGATGTAGCAGACTTCGACCCAGTCACCCCAAACTATCTCTTGATGGGGCGGCTGGACCCTGCCCTTCCACAGGCGGTGTACAGACCTGAGGAAGTGAACGGCCGAAGAATGTGGAGATACAGTCAGGTATTGGCTGACCAGTTTTGGACCAGTTTCCTCCTCCACTATCTACCGTCTCTCCAAGCCCGTCAGAAGTGGGTAAAGGACAGGGACAACCTGAAGGTGGACACAGTCGTTATGATCATAGACCAGTCACTACCCCGAGCTACGTGGCCGGCCGGCCGCGTAAGCAAAGTGAGTACTGGTGCCGATGGGAAGGTCAGAGCGGCAGAAGTCGTAGTCCAAGGGCGGACTTACACCCGACCCGTGGCGAAGCTGATAGAGTTGCCGGAGCTCCCTGACTTCCCTGATGACGACCATGACCCACTGACTTTGTAGATTGCCCTACTCCTCACAGCAAGTATTGAGCCGTTGACCGGACTGTTAATCTGTCTCCCTTAACTAATTAGGTGCGGACTAATTAGGAGGCGGCTGTTGTGAAGGGCCAGATTAAAAGCTGAGAATCTACATTTATTGTTTTATATACCTTGTATATTATTTATATATACACGTTATATCCCTTTAAGCCTGCGTTTGAATCCCAGTAATATTCACTTTCCTCATTGGATAACGTTCTCGGCGCCAGGCGGCGAGCCCCCAAAGTCAGGTTCAAAGGCGAGTCCAGGCATGTTGGAACATGCCTGGAGACGGCGCATTGATTCGAGACGAGAACTGAGGTTCGGCACTAGAAAGCCACTTAAGTATATATATCGCGGCAGGTGCGAACAGTAGCTGTTCATCAAGTTCAGTGTGATTCTAATGTAGTGAGAAGCAGTTCGTCTAACAGAGCGTTGAGAACCACGTGCGAAGTGAATAGTAAAAGTGTCAGATTTAATGCAGTAACGTCAAGTTCGACTTAGCTTAATGTGAAGTAAAGAGTCGTTAATTATTGTGTATCGTGCCAACAGCAGTTCGTTCGTGTGCAGCATTACCCAGCAGTTCGTTCGTTTAGCTAGTGGAACCTTAGCCAGTGTGCGTGGACTAAATACATTGGTGCCAGTACACGAGGAGGGCCTAGTCGGAGAACCTACTGGACATGTGCATATTGGAACCGACGGCGGCGATTGCAGAACCAGTATTGGTTGGATTATAGTGATTGTGGAACGTACTACCCTTGGAGAAGAGCATCGTTAATACCCACTGTCGTTTGGATTTAACCACTGTGAGGATCTACTTCGGGCTGGCTTCGTGGACCGCAGCTAGCTGGCTATCATCATTGCTATCGTGCAATTGGATTACAGTTATTGCTTTGTTGCTGAGCATTTGGATTACAAGATATATATAGATCCTAACAGAAAATGTACATTAGGAGGGGGGGTTTGGACATTTACGGGTTTCATTCATTTTCATTAGTATAAGACTCTGATCCTCATCCTAATGAGATATTCCTCTAAATATGACTTCGAAAACGACCAAAATGTCAGGAAAAAAAAAGAGTAAAAAACAAAATTCAGGGGGCCCCCATAGCTCTCAGGTGATAACTCGAACCCTGCCTGTAAACACATTCTGTACATTTAGACATATACATACATACACACACACACATACCCAGTTACTTTTATTTTTAGTGACAGGAATATTAGTAGCCTATACAAATAGGTGGTAAGGTGTACTGTATATGGTTTCTCACTGCTTGTGAATTGAGTGCATATTATATATATATACTGTTATGTAATGTATATTGTACTATGTATGATTCCATATAATTAGGAATGCGGTATGTATAGTTTTTTAATACCACTTGTTTGCTTGTCTGTAAATGTCTTATCATGTTTATATGTTATGCGTGGACCCCGGATAACGCATGTAGCTCATGTTTTGCATCAACTGATGGGGATCCTAATAAAATCATAAATCATAAACCTCCCAGGGGGGTGCGGGTTTGCGACTAACCTTGGGACGGGGGGTTGGGGTCCCAGGCGGCCCACAGCTGGACGATGAAGAACGGAGACCAGCAGATGGTGTAGACCAACACGATGACCAGCGTCATCCTCACCGTCTTGGACATGGCCTTGGTGATGCTGGGTTGGGGAGGGCCGGGGGGCTGATGGGGGGGATAGTCCAGGGACGGGCGGGGCGAGACCCTGTGGCAGCTCGGGGAACGCTCGTAGGGCGCGTAGGACTGGCAGCAGCAGCTGCTCGCGGGAGCATGCGAGCAGTCACAGCATGTAGCAGCCACAGCTGTGGTGGGGTTCAAAGCCTGGTTCTCAGAGCTGAATGGCTGCTGTTGCTGTGTTGTTGTTGTTGTTGTTGTAGTTGTTACCGCGGTTATTGTTGTGTGCTCGCCGTGGCAGCTGCTGTACTGAAGGCCAGACGAGACATAGTCGTAACATTCTCCCACCTGGCCATTGTAAGTGTTACTGTGAGAGACTGAGGGGTTGTTGTTCATGGTCTTTAGGAGCAGTCCTCCTCTCCCATCCCTACCTCCTCCTCCTCCGGATACCCTCCTCCCCCTCTCCCTGGCCCGCTCATCCTCCTTTTTAATGCTGTGAAAGCGGAAGAAGACCTCGTTCTTCTTGAGCTCGGCCGTCACCACCCTCTCCGACTTCAGGTAGATGTTGTTATGAATCTCCCGGAAGATTCTTACCTGAAAGAGACATAGTATGTTTCCCGGGAAGAAGGAGATATTATCGGAAAGGAATGCTGAACAGACACAACATTATCACCAAAGACAGGAGTTGCCGGTTATCACAGCATGACAGCAGATTTGCACGCTTCTCTTTATGTCTGAAACAAATCATTTTGGCATGTCCATTTTATTGGCCAATATATTGTGCAGGATTACGGGACGGGGTCTCCCGCAGCATAGTTTCCCAATATTTATCCACCTTTATTCCTTCCCTCACTTAAAATCAAGAAAAGCAACACAACCTTTTTATACACAAAATGAATGAAATACATATTATTTATTTATCAGGCTACTTATTTTCAAACATAATTTATTTCAAAAACATTTCGAAATGTTTATTTTTTTTTAACTATCCTTTTTCCTGGTGATGCCTTGTACAGTATAAAACTTAATAATAAAAAGTTTGTTTTCTGAGAGAATAAAATCCATGATCTAGCAGCAAAGCGGGGTCGGGATGTTTTGTAATGTCTGTGGCAATATCATTTTGGCCAGGTCTTGCTCGAAAAAGAGATCTTTGATCTCAAGTGACTACCTGGTAAAATAAAGGTTAAATACAAATTTATTTTTATATTCTGTTTTTATTATTAATCTATCTCTATTATTGTAATAAGTTACTGTCCTGTGATGTCTTTTTATGTGTTATTATTATTATTATTATTATTATAATAATAATTATTATTATTATTATTATTATTATTATTATTATTATTATTATTATTATTATTATTATTATTATTATTATTGTATTAAAGAATATGTATGAAATAAATTAAATACAATTTCAAAGATTTTATCACAAAACATTTGTAAGTTTGTTTTCTAAAGTATTATTTATTTCCTTAAACAAAATGCAATCATTCCACTCATAATATCTTGTACTGTTTATATTAGTGCCACGCAAGCACTAATATGTGCCAGGGAGGGAAGCAGAATAGGAAGCAGAATTTCATGGGACTCAAACCCACGGCGTGGCATGGCAAGAATGGTAGCATTGGTATGTGTCCTCAAAGTACATGGCATGCCCTCAGTCTGCTGCACCCAGAGTCTGAAGCTTGAAAAGCCACATTAATTTATCAAGAAATTGTGTCTTTTCATATCGCTGTCGAAGGAGGTCATTTGATTTTGAGTGAGTAAAAAACAACAGTATGACCAGAGAGTATGATTGGCTGAGATCTGGTACATGTCTCTCCCTGGCAGGGGGCTCTCAGGGTGGGCAGATCTGGTAAATTTCCCTCCCTGGCAGGGGGCTCTCAGGGTGGGCAGATTTTCTGACCAGCCGCCCCAGCAGTGATCCTCCAAGTGTTGCATTAATCAAGAGAAATAGTTGGACCCTGGAAATATCTTTCCCCAAATAGAGCAGCAGGGACCGACGTGAGACAGCCCAGAATGTCTATCCCTCCACGGGACGCTATACAATACCGACTGCACCGTTGCGCCCACCCCCCATCCCGCGGCTTATTAAACAACGCTTGCCAAATAAACCCCCCATGAAAACAAAAGCTGCATTTCATTCATACCACCCGCCTGATTGTTGGATACTGTTTCCCTCTGTAATGTCTCTGTTACATATGCTGTTTATTTATGGGGGTTTATTTATGCTATGTATGTTATGTATGTATGCATGTCTTCTTTGGTTCTGTTTTGTGAGTTGTCTCCCCCTGTTTCTACATGTCTTTTCTCAGATGCACCCCCTGGTTTCGCTGCACCCTGTGCACCCACCATGTCTGTTGCCTTATGTTGTGCCCTTCCACAGGGGCGCGTAACAGTCTCTCAGGAGTAAGCCTGGACAGTTCAGAGACTTAAAATGATAGGTGAGATTTTTGGACCTTAAATTGTATGAAATACTTGCCCTTTAGTGTAGAGCTAAAGCTAAAGTCGATGTACTGTAAAGCTATTATTGTAAAGCTTACTTATCGTGTCCCGTGGTCTGAGTTCTGGCCGGGTTCCGAGAGACAGGCAGCAAATCCCCGGGGATTCAGGGGTCACGAAACCAAAAAAGTTTGAATCCACACCACGCATAATGTAAAGTGTTACCCATTTCCAATGCAAAACCATGGTCCTCCAGCATTTTGGAACAGCTAATAGGCCACATTACCTGTGAACTGGCTCCAGTGCATAGTAATACACTGGCTTTTTATATAGTGCCATGTAGGGGTGTAAAGGTACATGTATCCGTACCGAACCAATTCAGTGTGTACCGTACCGTACCGAACAGCTGTGTAGTGTACCGAACGAATACAACGGTATCTTACCGGGGGCTGTTTTTTTCACAATCTAATATAATTATTATTATTTCTAAAAAAAAATACAAGTCGATTATTAATTTCAATATAGAATATTCGTTGACAGCCCTACAAGTACAATTAGTTACTGCACACTACATCACCCCTGACTGGAACACGGAAAGCCAAACTTTCCCCCACTGTACCGAAAACCCCTAGTGCCAAGTGATAGCAGAATCGGAAATGCTGGAGAACCGTGATTTCGTGTTGGGTAACCCTTTTGCCTGCATGTAGTGGTGTGGATTACCTTTTTGGTTTCATGACACGCCCCGCTGATTCTCCCCTGGAACCTGGCCAGAACTCTAGTAAGCGAACACCTTTGCATCGACTACATTACTGGCAATCTGTCACACAACTTAATGCAGAAAAATATGAAGTACCCCTTTAAGAGTTCAGTCAGCACGGGTCAGTATAGTCTAGTCTCACCTGGCAGATGGTGATGATGAGGGCAGGTAAGAGGAAGACAGCCACAGTCATCCATGTGACGTATGCCTTTAACCCCCACGGCTCGGTAAAGTGACCCCAGCATTCAAATACACCGGGAGCCACCTCAGATCGGGAGAAGATAAAGACCTGACAGACCGGACACAGGAGGGGGGATGTAAATGTAGGTCAGCATGTGCACAGACATGACCATCAGCTTCCTTCCCCATTAGCCCACCTCTAATGACCTCACGGAGACAGAAATAGAGCAACATCTTGAGTTCTACTGTAGGAGTCAGGGTGTGAACGCCCCACTGAGCTCTCATTTCCTACCTCAGCATATACTATTTGTGTGTGTGTGTGCGCGTGTTCCCACCTGCGGTATGCTGAGGATGAACGCCAGGCCCCACGCCACCATGACGGGGGTGTTGCATCGGGACACGGCCCCACTGCGGTAGGCCTGCAACGGGAAGCAGATGGCGTGGTGACGGTCCACGGTCATGGCCACGATCATGTAGGAGGAGGCGAACATGCCCACGATCTGCAGGTACTTGACGGAGCGGCAGAGCACGTCTGGTCCCTGGAACCTCTCAGTGATGTCCCACACAAGCTGGGGGAGAACCTGGGGGAATGGACAAACGAGGGAAAAGTAAGTGCCTGCCTGGTGTTACGTATATTATATAATAGCACATATAAGATGAATGAAGGGAGACGTTTCATGCTCTCCACCAAGTGGTAGGCCCATCCAGTGTTTTCAGAGTAGGGCTTGGGTCCTGAATGGTCCAATTGTAAAAACACTGGAGCCCAATGATACACAGTAGGACAATAAACTTCGACACATGGTGCGTCTTCAGAAACAAACTTTGGACCAAGTCTCCCTGAATCTTTTCCTTGGTATACGATTTCATTATTATTATTTTTTAGATTTTATATATATTTCCCACCATCTACTAAAAACACACTTCTTCCATATCTTTTACTATTATGTATTTTGCTACTATGTCTATGCTACTATGCACTCAAGTTCAACACTGCTTGACGAACAATACCACTTAAGTCAAGTCAAGTCAAGAGTTTTATTTGTCACGGAATACGAGTATACAATGAAATGCGGGTGGTCTTGCCCGCAACGATGTGCATAATACAATAGTAATAACATATAATAGAATCCAATAGAACGACATTGTGCAATAAAACAAGTAAACAGAGTAGGGCATATCGGTATATGTACATAAGTTATTTACAGAGCATGGTAGGACATGCTAGGTCCTGTGGTAGTGCAATACACTGTTAGCTACGGATGAGGCACTGGGTCTTTATGTACATGCTATGTTATACAATCTCAAGTTATACTATACTATTCTTAAAGTGACCTTTCCTTAGTGGCCATAAGTGTGGGCATGTGCAGCATGAGTGTGTGCTTGCTCATGTTAAAGTGGCTGCTAGTGTGTGAGCGTGTACAGTGTTACCCTTAGCTGCCAGAGTTGTACCCTTCCTGCTGACTTGTTATACACAACTTGGATAAAAGTGT
This sequence comes from Notolepis coatsorum, assembly GCF_963971535.1. NCBI lineage: Eukaryota > Metazoa > Chordata > Actinopteri > Aulopiformes > Paralepididae > Notolepis > Notolepis coatsorum. Next base: position 69,700,097 of record NC_140181.1, read on the forward strand.
CAGCTGAATGACTAAATGTAATTAAATGATTAAGTACATTTATAATATTTCCCCAAGGGGATCAATAAAGGAATATCTTATCTTATATATATGTTTTTTTGACACTGTTCCATTGGACAATTGGCAGAGACGAGATGGCAACCTCAAAGGTATCATAAATATACCATATCATACCATTTATAGGCTAATTTATGATGTTGCTATGGCTGACGCCATCTGTAAACATTGGGAAGGGTGGCCAGGCTGAGGGATTAATCTAATGTATTAACACCACAGTCTGTATAACACTTGAAAGTCATATGTCACTCTTGACATTTATGAGGTTATGTACCTGATGTTATCACAACATGGATATCCCTAGATGACCTGAATCTACATATCAATAACAAGGACAGATGCAAAACAGTTTCCACATAGATTTAACTTGTGCCATGCTGGTGAGCCGCAACTAGGGGCAAAGTGGCTGACTGTGAACTGAGTGAATTACTGAATGAGAGAGTGAGTGAGTGAGTAATTGGGTGAGATTTCCAGTCATAGATGTGCTTCGCATCTAAAAAGTCAAAAGGTCACTAATGCCAATCATAATGTTGTGATACTTGTTTTTACCACAATACTGTTGTCAATAGTAATCAGAGAACTGACCTGAATTTACATGTAAAAAATAAGTCATAAACCAAATAACTGACAGTCATAGGTCCAGTAATAACTAAAAAGGGGAAGGATCCTGAAGAAGTTAGTAGCTATAGACCGATATCCATCAAAGGCTTTTGACCAATTAGAATGACCTCTTTGCATCCCTGAGAAGACATGATGTTGGTGGACAATTTGAATAAGAATTCTCTATCATGGGCCCTGTGCTCTAATTGTCACTAATAATATCCTTTCTCCTCCATTTCAATTGCACAGAGGCACTAGACAAGGGTGTTACTTATCTCCATTGCTTTTTGCCATGGCCCTTGCTCAGGTAATTTGCGCCAACCCCCATATACATGGATACGGTACAAAAGACACATTAAGTAAAATTTTGCTATATGTGGATGACATCCTGCTGTATATAACCAAACCTCAGTGTACTATTCTGGCCATCTTAGACACCATCTTTAATTTTGGAATCTTTTCAGAGTATAGGATTAATTGGTCCAAGAGTGAACTAATGCCAATCATATTCCGTGACTTCTCAGTACAACAAAACGTCCCTTTAAATTCATGCACAACAAATTCACATATTTATGAATAGAAGTTACTAAATATTTTCAGTCACTTAACAAAGCCCCAAATTCTTTACCTATTTCAAAATTCAATTAAAATTTTAAGAAACTTGATTCCATCATTGTTCCATTTCTGTGGGACTATAACACTCACAGAATTAGTAAGGATCACTGTAAATAAAAATTAGATGGCGGAATGACCCTTCCGAACTTCTCCCATTATTATTATGCCTGTGAGCTTTGCACTATTATAATACGGTCAGATCATACTTTCACACACCCCGTTTGGATCAAAATGGAAAGAGAGGAATGTACTCAATATGAGATTGGTGCACTGATCTTATCACTGATAAAATAGATAAATCTATCTATAATAGTAATAACATTATCCATAGCATTATATGCATTTTAAATCTCAGTTTGAAATCAAGTCCATATCTACACTCCTATACCAATCGCAGGGAACCTCTCATTGGTCCACTCTACTTTAGATTCGGGATTTACACAATGGAAAGATTTTGGTATCCGGACTGTTGGAGATGTGTTTGTAGACAGGAGTTTTGCCTCCTTCAATCAATTCAGGTCCAATATGGTCTTCATAAAAACAACTTCTTCAGATACTTGCAGATCAAGCACTATGTAAAATAATAATACGTACCCACTCTAGAAAAAATAGACCCAGTTTGATGGATTCTAGGAGGCAGAGAAAGACACCTGTTGTCCCAACTCTACGAGTCATTATTAATGAGAACATCTCACTCTGTGTGGGTATTAAAACACTCTGGGAACAGGAGTTGGGTACAGAAATAAATGAGGAACGTTATTTATTACAGGATATGGCTCTAGAGAACATACAACTCCCCGCCAACTCTATACACTGTCTCATTCAATTTAGGATTAGCCACAGACTCCATTATGCCAAAACAGAGTTACACAAAATCTTTCCAGATGTATCCTCACTGTGTGACAAATACCATATTGAATAAGCCACCCTTCTCCACAGTTAAGTTCTCCGTCCTATGTGAACTCCATTTTGGACTACAGTATTCAGAACCTTCTGTTGCATGCAGTAATGGAACCTGACCCTCTTCTAGTCTCTGACCAGTTTTCCCTGCTTAATAAAGATCAACAACAACTGCTTGCATGCACTTATTGTAGCAAAGAAACATATTCTACTCTATTGGAAAAAAGCAGTGGTCCCTCCTAAGGAATAGTAAAACGTTCTCTTCTGGAGAGAATAGGTCCTCGTTATTAGGCCTAACAAAAGAAATGGTTTGGTTCTGGTTGCCGACCGACCCTGCCGATTTAGGTGCGACCCAATTTATTTTATGAGTTTAAAAAAAAATTAACATTTTTTTTTTACAATAAAGTTTCATAAAAATCTTAGTCAAACCTTTAGTATTATGGATATTAAACATGCTGGCAGAGTACATGCATCCATGTTGCCGTGAACATTTTAATTAAATAAAGAAATTCCCTATCCATAGTCGCCGTGGGAAGAGATAAAATAAAAAAATTAAATAAATTCCCTACCTACTCATGGCCTTAACTGACAACCAACAGGAACCAAACAATATTATTTTTTATGCCTTAAACAAACAAACAGCTTGACTGGATTTGTAAATTATGATCTATTGTGAAAATAGCCTTTTCCTGTGTTTTGCCTTGTTTTTACAGAATGAGCGGTTGTCCCAACACTGAAAATGTTAAATATGTGCATTGTGCCTTTTCTGCAGTTCAGCTGTGAGAAGAACCCTCCCTCTTGAAATGAGCCATTCAGAATTGCAGCCACATTCGCTGTAGTTAGTAAGACTTTGTATGTGTGTGTATGTGCGTCACAGTGCGTGTGAAGAGATCTTGATAAAAATGTGCGTGTACAAGACAAAGATCTTCTCTTTTATACGTAAAGTTGAACCTAATATGTTTCTGACAACATTTTAAATGGTAAGATTGCTATGCTATTGCTGGAACTTGAGTCATATTTGATCTGCAATGTCTAGTCTGAAAGTTTGATCTGAATTTCGTTCAACAGCGCCACTGCTAAATGGTGCTCGTTATAACAGGCATAGAAACAGCCCATTGAGAACAGGACTGAAACAGAGGGGCATAGAGGGTGCTAGAATGCATAACTCAGCAAAATAATTTAAAGACATGTTTAGGGCACCTCAAAGACCTATATTAACTTGTTGAAAAGGACAAAAAATATGTCTCCTTTAACCAAAAGGTCACAGGTCATTGGTCAATATTGTCAATCATAATGTTGTGATACTTGTTATATGTTACTACAATACCAGTAACCAGAGAAACAACTTTAATCTACTTATCAATAATAAATCATGTTGTCAATCATAATGTTGTGACACTTAATGTTACTACAGTGCTGTTATAGGAGCCACAGAAGTTGACAGAACCAACTTTAATTTACTTGTCAATAAAAAGTCATAGGATGCTACGGTTAATCATAATATTAATTTGATAACCAGTAACCAGAGAGCTGACCTGAAAGAGCGCCACCACCAGATCAGCCACACACAGGTTGACCATGAAGATGTGCATGGGCGCGTTGTTCTTCTTTCTCCTTAGCAGCACCCACAACACAAAGCCATTCCCCAGGGTGGTCAGGGCCAGCACCAGCCCCAGGACTGCGATCTCAGCACGGGCCAGGCCCAGGTCCCTCCCCCTGTCTGGGGGCACAGTGTGAGGAGGGGAGACCGAGGCATTCTCAGGGAAGAGGCCAAAGTGGGACCCCCCAATGTGAGAGCTGTTGAGGGAGGCCAGGTCAGAGAGGAGCCAGGAGGAAGTGATGTTGGTCCTTCCTGTGGCCGCCAGTGATGAGGGGGCTAACCCATCCCAACCTGTTTCCCCACTGATGCTGTCCATGCCTGCAAGACAAACAATGTGTTAATGTGAAAAGCCAATTTAGTCCCCCGTTGTTTGTGGAGATGGAGAGTTGCAGAAGAGGCCCTGCGGAAGTGGTGACCTGCTGTCTTGTTCAGTTTACTGTTTGGCTACCAAAACATAATCATGCCTAAACAAACCAGCATTATCAAAACTAACAACTGAATGGTTTGTTTACCGAAGCCGGAGCTGTATGGTTATTAAAACTATCTTTATTAAATTATCTCCAATTGACCTCCAATTTGTTGGCCAAGTATATCTCTAAGCATAGCTTAACCTTCGTCCCTTCTCCCATTCCTTATCTTACAGTGGAGAATGTTGGACACTATCCATTTTTTCCAGAATTTATCTAGAGGTAAATATCGGTATAACCTTGTCTAGGGGCATGATTCTGCAGATACATTTTAATGACACTGTATTGCATTCATTCCATCCATACCTCATTTTATGTGTGTAATATCTTCTGAATGTTTTCATTACACACCATATGAATAAATCTTTTGATCGTATCAATTGACTGCATCTTATGAAAAATTGCACTGGTCATAAAGGCAGAACATGCATGCTGCTCTTATATATGGTACGTTATGTCCCTAATTTTTTAATAAGCCTTCAATGTGTCTGTTTGTCTGTCCGTCTAAGCCCCCAACTCTGTTTGACACAAGTCCAGCATGTTTTTTTCCCCCATTCTCATACTTTCTCAAGGTTGATCTGACAGCTTCCCCCCCTCTAGCCCACCACTTTCGATTCTTCACCTTCACTCTCATAATCTCTCTCATCCTTCGCTCAGCCCTATACATTCCTCCTTCCCTTCGGTCTGTCCTCTCCCCTCCCTCCCATGTATGCATGCATTCTTCTCTCCTCTCCAATCACTCCCTCTTGATCTCAATAAAATCTCAGTTTATTTTCCTTCGCTTATAAATAAATAGCACAAAAGTAAATAAAAATGGATAGAAAAAAAAAAATTACAATTTGAGAAACAGAGTCGTGGGATTTTTGGTCTGCCGTAGCCAAATAAACAGCACACAGTGGAGTCTGTTGGAGAGGGGAGAGGCGGAACAGGGGGATGAGTGGTGACGGGCGGCAGAAGGGGGGGGGGGGGGGGGGGGGGGGCGAAGGAAAACCACCCAGAATAACAGAGGAGGTGTGGAGCGAATACGAGCGATGGAATGATAAGAAAAGGGTAAGGGAAAAGAGAGATGGACAAACAGATTAAATGAGAGACATGGGCTCCTGGTTATCCTTCCGTAGCTAATGTGTATTGATTGGTATTAAAATGGCTGACTGATCGGAACAGCACCGCCCCCTTGGAGTTTGTGTGTTACTGGGAACGGGCTGCTTGGAATTGTTACCAATTCCCTCAAAATAGCAGTCACACTCAAAAGTCTTAGTGTGGTTTAATTGGGTGTGACTAACAAGTATGCTATAAGGTAGCTCTGACTTGTCCACAGAGGCTTAATGGCCAATTTGCTGCTTGTAATAGCCTAATTTACTACGGACCAAAGCATATTGTCAAGTGTTACATGCTGGCTTTGCCTGAGGAATGTATCTAGATGAATGCATAAATAGACCAGGGCCAGCTGGCCATCTCGCATGCCCAGCGTGGAGGTAGAGGAACGGGTGAAGGAGCAGGACCTTTTCTCCGAAGACGAAACATGTGTGAATCGGTTCAGCAATACCGATCATTAGGCTTTCCGCAACATGGCCATAGATGGGGGGAAAATGTGTTTTGATTTCAAAAGGCATCCATCCAAATTTGTCCAGGTGTAATGCGTTCTCCTGTGCTCAATAATTGGCCTGCGTGATGTGTGGTTATTATCTCTGTTATTATCCTATTTCATTTAATTATGGGTTTGGTCAGTGAGGGGGCCCCTCTTTTTTTAATCAGTCTCTTGGCTTCCTTCTGTCTGCTGCCCTGGACCCTGTGCTCCTCTCTGTCTTTAATTATAATTCACAAGAGGCTTCTTGTATACCTATTTTGTGTGCCCTCTGGCCCCATGCCCTCTGGCCCCATGCCATCAACCTCCACAACATAATGATACATGTATTCTGGTTTAATTATATTCACACAAGGTTGGTAACTTATAGTAAGGGCATTATTAAAATGCTGGCAATAGTATTAGGTGATGCAGGTGAACACATTTTCCTCGAAAGTTTCCTCCTATTCTTTAGGGGCAGTGGTGGAAGAAGTACACAGTTCCTATAAGTAAAAGTAGAAATACCCAGATAATATAGTACTCTGGTCAAAAGTAAAAGTCCTGCATTAAAATTTTTACTTACGTAACTGCAGAGGAGCACTTGATATTGAGTATCAAAAGTAAAAGTACACATTATGACATTTGTGTTTTCCAGTGCTTGGGAGCAGCAGTTAATCCACGATTTATTGACATTTAAAGGTTATGTTAAAGTGGTGTGTGGTCCAGTTATGTAGCCCCTTTCGTGACTGCGTGTAGCCTGGGGCGTGTAGGGCTACCAGTTATGCTGCTCTGATTACCTCCTAAGTTTGAAAGAAAGTACATACTGATGATTTTGTGAAGGTACATATGTACATGTTATATACCTTTGATTTGGGAGTATTTGGGGTTTCAGGGAATCAACCAGAACGATTCGGGTTTATTGCATATAATGCGTCCTATCTCGCGATCTATGGAAAAAGACTGGATTATTCCGGAAATGGGGCGTTGTTTAGCGTGTAACAAACTACAGTGTGTAGAAATTAGCTGATTAGTCAGTAATGGACTATGAACAATGGGCCTCATTCAACAATACTCTCTTATTATTTGTCTTATATTTTTGCTTACCTGTCTGTTAAGAGAACAATAAGAAAAGCCACGCCACATTCATCAAAAAAGCCGGTCGAAATCTGTGTTTACCCAGAGATTTGCACGATGAATCCCACTCATTCTCCCTCGCGCTAAAACATTTGCATACAAACACGCCCACAATCCCCTTATAAGGCGAACGAGGCGTGTGTAAAACAGCCGTGGTTCGGCATCTGATCCATGTCTGTCTGATATTACAGTAAGCGATTTGCGCGACTGATCTCAAAATGACACACACTCACGACTGAAGTTGCAACTCAGTGCATGTGTGTGTGTGTGTGTTCCTTATCGCATGTGTGTGTGTTAATCTGATGACAAATAAAGACTTATATACACTTGTAAGTTTAGTTATACGTATACATACTGTATAGTGCAAAATAAATCGTTCCAGCAAAGTAGGCTTTGTCAAGAACCAATCATGCTGCTGATCCTATGCTCTCTCCTTTCAGAGAGAGATGACACTGGTGACAGATCAGGTATTTCCGAACCTATAGGAAATGGATGGCTTAGAGTAGACGACAGAGTACAGCAACTTGCAATGGGCCTGGTCTACAAGATACACTATACGACTAACTCATTCTGACCTCCGACAAGTCCAAGATCTCCAATAAAGGGGTTATAGCATGCGGGTTAAGTGATCATTATATGATATTATGTACCCGCAAAAAACTAAAACAAAAGGCTGGCTGCCACAAAACAGTCACATCTAGAGACCTCAAAACCTACTCTAGCGAGGCCTTCAACCTTGAACTGGAGAGTCTGGACTGGTCAGATGAACTCAATGGTACACTGGTTGAAGAAACATGGCTTGGCTTCAAAACCAAATTCTCAACAATACTAAACGACATGGCCCCCCTAAGAACCACCAGGGTAAAAAATCGCGCTGAGCCGTGGATGCACTCCGAAATACTGGCCGCTATGAAAACCAGAGACAAAAAATGCTCTGAGTTTCGTAAAAGTCAGTCAAAGCTTACTAAAAGCACGAGCAGTGAACTCCAAGCCCACGTGACTGAACTCAAACTAGAAAGAAACAGACTAAGAAACGACGTAAACTCCATGATCAAAACTGCAAAAAAGAATTTCATCAATGACAAAACTGAGGAAAACAAAAACAAACCACGTGAACTTTGGAAATTACTCAATAATCAACTAGGATGCAGTAAAAAACTCAACCAGATTCTCAAACATAAACATAAAACGGACAACACGCTCATCACAGACAAGCTGGATGTAGCCAATTACTTAAACATTTTCTTCACAAACATAGCCACAACACTGGTAAACAAACTACCCTCCCACTCAGGGCGTTATGGGGTAGAACACATAGTAGCTTACTACAAAAACCTAGGGGTCCGCAAGGACGACTTCAAGCTGGAAATGGTAACAACAGATGAGGTACTCAATAAACTGAGCGCCCTCCAACCTAACAAGGCCACTGGCCATGACAACATCCCCTCCAAATTCCTCAGACACTCAGCAGCCGCCATCACCCCAATCATCACACACATAATAAACCTCTCCATAAAACAGGGACACGTCCCCAAGGACTTCAAAATTGCGAGGGTGACCCCTCTGCACAAAAAGGGCAGCAAATTAGACCCAGGCAACTACCGCCCTGTTTCTATTCTCACCTCCATCTCGAAAGTCATGGAAAAAATAGTCTATGAACAGGTCGAAAAGTACCTAGCGGAAAAAAATCGTATCTACGAATTCCAATCTGGCTTCAGAACATCCCACTCCACTGACGCATGCCTTCTCTATTTGAATGACCACATCAAACAAGAGGTGGACGCAGGCAAATACTGCGGCATGGTCATGCTGGACCTACAAAAGGCCTTTGACACGGTCAATCACTCCATTCTGATTGACAAGCTAAAAGCAATTGGTTTTGATAGTCTATCAGTGAGCTGGATGCAATCCTACCTTGAGGGGAGGGAACAGATGGTGGAGGTAAACGGTACCCTATCCCCCCCCCTCACAGTGAGCTGTGGTGTTCCACAAGGAAGCATACTAGGACCGCTACTGTTCCTAATTTATGCAAATGACATGTCGTCAGCTTGTGACTGCAACTTGTTCCTGTTTGCGGACGACTCAGCCCTGCTGGTCTCTGACAAGAACAAGTTACAGGTTGAAAAAACCCTCAGCTCGGAACTAGGCAGAATCTGCATATGGCTCGCTATAACAAACTATCATTACACATGGGCAAAACAGAGTCCATTCTCTTCGGTTCAAATAACAAACTCAGCAAGACCGACGGCTTCTCAGTTACAGTGGGTGACAATATTGTCACAAGGAAAGATGAAATTACCTACCTGGGTTCCATCCTAGAGGCTAATCTCTCCTGTGACAAAATGGCATCCAATGTAATAAAAAAAGTCAACCAACGAACTCGATTCTTGTACCGGATCTCCTCTCTGGTAAACAAGAATACCCTGAAGACTCTGGCAGGAGCATTCATTCAGGGGTACTACGACTATGCTTGCACCTCATGGTACCAAAGCACCTCAAAGGCGCTAAAAACAAAATTACAAACATCTCAAAACAAACTGGTCAGACTACTGCTTGACCTTACTCCTAGAACCCACCTCACCCCTGCCCACTTTGACAACCTAGGATGGCTTAGAGTAGACGACAGAGTACAGCAACTTGCAATGGGCCTGGTCTACAAGATACACTACACGACCAAGGTACCCATGTACATGTCAAAATACTTCCCAAAGGTCAGTGAATACCACGATCACAACACCAGAGGGAGCTCCACAAATCATGTTAAACCCAGATTCGGCTCAAATAAGGGACTAAACACGTTTCGCAATTATGCCACATCAATGTGGAACGCCCTACCCAAAGCTGTAAAGGAATGTGGATCACTACCCACTTTCAAAACCTCTCCCAAGGGACACCTACGGGAGACTGCAATTCAAAACTGGCCCCTGTAAATATCCTAACCCAACCCCCTCCAATGTACAGTCATTTACCTAGTATGGTTTTGTCAATAGTCCAATGTACAATTTTGTTTGTTTGTACAGTGTCTCCCCCCCCCCCTCAATGTACAGTTTTGCTTGTTTATACAGTGTGCCCCCCCCCCCCAACCACCTCCAATGTAAATTACCCAGTATGGTTGTCAATATCCCAATGTACCCAACCCCCCCCCACCCAACCTCCTCCAATGTACAGTTTCTACGTCAAATGTATATACTTCCTTTTCTTGACTCCTTCTGTATCACAAACATTACTGTATTTGCAAATCTGGTATGTCATAAATGTATAGATGTAGCAGTACTGACTATCTGTATGTCATGTATGTCATATATGTCCTGATGAATTGAAAATGGGGGACCCTGATGTAAACAAGACGAAAGTCTTTCTCTGGTCTGCATCCCCTTAACAATTGTGTGTATTGAGCTGTACTGTATTGTACCCATTCTGCAATCTGTTAATAAAGTTTTCAATCAATCAATCAATCAAAACTCATATCAACACTGGTTGCACGCACGCTAATGACGCCACGTGCGCGCGCGCTCCCAGGCGCGTGCGCATAAATGTTCCCTCGCATAAGGACAGACTAAACGAATGTAATGTAACACCTGACGACCGGCGCTATTGATATGCAAAGTAGCCAGGTGGGTACTGCGAGTTGGCGCATCAGTCGAGTGCAGCGCATTCCTGTGTGCACGCGCGTGCACATCCGTGCGTGTGCGTGCACGCGCTTCTGCTCACAAAACTTTGGGTGCAACCTTGTCCCATGAGCAACGCATCACTGCGACTAAGGTGCCCATGTACATGTCAAAATACTTCCCAAATGTCAGTGAATACCACGACCACAACACCAGAGGAAGCTCAACAAATCATATTAAACCCAGATTCGGCTCAAACAAGGGACTAAACACGTTTCGCAATTATGCCACATCAATGTGGAACGCCCTACCCAAAGCTGTAAAGGAATGTGAATCCCTACCCACATTCAAAACCGCTCTTCCAAACCCCCCCACCCCCTCCTAATAGACAGTCTCCTCCCCACCGCATGTATATATTCTCTCCCCACCGTATGTATATTTCTCTCTCTGAAATGTCCATGTGGGCCAGGTGCAGTGCTCATGCCACGCGGTACCACGCCGTTCCACCACACAGGCTGTGGCTAAAACCCAGAGTTCACTCAGAACTTTAGGTGTGGAGCAGAGAAGAGAGGAGAGAGGGGAGGAGAGGAGAGGTTGTATGCGTTCTATGCGTACGGCCTGCAGCCAGCATCTAACTGTTCTAACAGCAATATATAATCCATTTCAGAAGCAGCTGACACGCAATAAGTTATTATAATAATAATAATAATTATTGAAAAGTTCTGGGTTTATAAAGTCGTATTTGGGGGTACTGTATTTGGGGGCAATTGACCAATGGTTTGCTTTCAACCCATGAACTCCTTCCTCTCTCACCATTTTATATATATATATTTTAATTGTATCTACTAAAACTGTATTGTATTATATTGTTTGTTTTGTAAAGTGTCTTTGAGCATTAGGAAAAGCGCTATATAAATCAGATGTATTATTATTATTATTATTATGAATGGTAGCATTTTTATAAATGTTTCTTATCTAGGTAAGAGTGCTCTCGACCACTCTTAGAATTTGATCTTGCCTGAGAGAAAAGCAACAATAAGAAAACATTGCTGAATCCCAGGTAAGAACAAAATAAGAGGAAATGCTAGTTAAGAACGAAATCTGTTCTTATATCGCTTCATGAATGAGGAATGCCTGTAAAATGAGCCATACTATTGTCTCCATAGCTATAATACAGAACACAAGATGGGTCTGCAAACTGGCCTAAAATGGTCATTAACGCTGGCCCCAAACAGTGCAGATGGTGAAAGCTAGTGGCCGTGAATGAGTTGTGCAGTACTTGAGTAAAAAATACTTAGTTACTTTAACCCACTTGAGAGTTTCATAAACGTGTTCAGCAATCCCTGCACAATACCATCGCTCATTTAACATCCCTGCTGCTTGTTCGATGGTTTGGTACTCGCAAACTCTGAATTAGTTTCCTTGTGCTGTGGAAATCCTGAAGGACGTGGATTTTCTCCAAAGTATGTTCACGTCTCATTTGTATTGTGGGCCCATCCAAGAAATCAAGACAGATGTCTTCAAATTACCCAATGGCTCAACTACAGGAGGAGACCAACGCACAGCTTATAGAACTTGGCACCAGCAGATCATCTCCTTAGGGAAAATTCCCTGAATTTACACAAGAGAGATGCCTTGGGTTCGGCGCAGTATCCAAGTTCATTAAATCATCTACATACAAATGTTTGGTAATAGAGTGTGTAATAAAGTTAAGCTACTCTCTGTAAAAATGCAGCCGACGGCACATAATACCCATCTGTCAGTCTGACTTCTCTGGAAAAGTACAAATTATTCTGTCACATTGTGCTGGAAGGACGGTCACGGTAGGCTACCCACGATTTGGTAGTATTTAGTGCAATGAGAACAGCCTATATTTACCTTGAAGCCTTTACTCTGATCCTGATGATTAATGAGTGAGTCAGTGCCTCCCTCCGTCTGCCTTTCCTCCCCTGAGGAGAACCATCCACTTTCCTGTCCCCTCCATGCTTATATGCCTTTCTCTCTTTCCCCCCCTCCTCAGCAATCAAACCCCTCGCAATGTACTACTCGGCTACAGCATGTGAGCCACCGTGCCGTGCCGTGCCATGTCGTGCCGTGCCATGCCTCGGGCGTTGATCAAAACAGGTAGTTCAAGTGCACAGGAAACATTCCAGTGGCGTACAATTACATCTTTCACCGTATCATTCCCTATTTTCTGTGCGTGTGTGTGTTTGTGTGTGTGTGTGTGTGTGTGTGTGTGTGTGTGTGTGTGTGTGTGTGTGTGTGTGTGTGTGTGTGTGTGTGTGTAGGTGTGTGTGTGTGTGTGTGTGTGTGTGTAGGTGTGTGTGTGTGTGTGTGTGTGTGTGTGTGTGTGTGTGTGTGTGTGTGTGTGTGTGTGTGTGTGTGTGTGTGTGTGTGTGTGTGTGTGTGTGTGTGTGTGTGTGTGTGTGTGTGTGTACGCTGCTGCGCGACTTGGATTGACCCAGTCAGTCAGTCAGAGGGTATGGAGCTGGAGTTGGCGGGTCAGTGGCTTATCAGTGGCTGGACATTAGACAGAGCTGTTGCAGGAAAAGACACCCGACAGGTGATGAGAGCGAATTCTGAGAAAAATAACAAAAACAAATTAATGGAAGACCCTTCATGGTCCTGCTCTGAGCTTGTGCTTGAGTCAGGCTTTTGATTAGTTATATTTGACCGGATCTGACCCTAGCTAACCCTGACTCATTAGCTCTAGCTTCCGTATCCGCCCGATAACTCGCACGAATCTCTCCCTCCTATCTTCTCTCTCTCTCTCTCTCTCTCTCTCTCTCTCTCTCTCTCTCTCTCTCTCTCTCTCTCTCTCTCTTCTCTCTCTCTCTCTCTCTCTCTCTCTCTCTCTCTCTTCTCTCTCTCTCTCTCTCTCTCTCTCTCTCTCTCTCTCTCTCTCTCTCTCTCTCTCTCTCTCTCTCTCTCTCTCTCTCTCTCTCTCTCTCTCTCTCTCCTCTCTCTCTCTCTCTCTCTCTCTCTCGCTCTCGCTCGCTCTCTCTCTCTCTCTCTCTCTCTCTCTCTCTCTCTCTCTCTCTCTCTCTCTCTCTCTCTCTCTCTCTCTCTCTCTCTCTCTCTCTCTCTCTCCATCTTTCTCTTTTCCCTCTCCTGTATTTCTTCATCCACCCAGAGTTTCTACCAATCACTATAATTTAGGATTAAAACAGCAAAGGAAAGAGTTACGGGATGCGTGTGATTACTCATTTAATCTCAATTATCAACTTCATTGATCCACGCAGGCAGCAGGAAACGGGATCAGACCGGTTCCGTGCCATCAGCAGATATAGGCTGACTGGAAAACAAACGCAGGACTCAAAGCGTGAGGACACACTGTTTAGCAACATGCAGCTGAAGCAGAGCGGTATGCTGTTTTTCTCAGAATGGGCAAGAGAGGCTTTTATTTACATGCCGATCAATAGCACAATATTCAACAAAGGCCTGAATGAATCATCCAGTAACACATGCTGTTCTCTGGACTCCTGCTGCCTTTGATCAGTGGACTGAAGTAGATAGAACATTTGATAGAACATCTTCCTGTAGCGACCTATCTCTCTCAACCCTCCCATGTACCAGATCCCCACTAACACACACCAAACATAAATTCACTATGAGTCAACTCAATGACAAATTGATACTCAGCCTATGTACATCTCAATCTGCAGAGACGTGAAGCCACTTTACTGTGCTCTGTGAAAGGACTGAAAGCAAAACAAACGTGGTCTCTATGCATAAGCTCCAAATGACCAGCTCTCATGATCAAGCTCTCCTTGATGTATGTCTCCAGACGCGTCATGCCCATTCCAGATTTTTTATACCTGGATTTTTTCTAATATTTTTATCATTTGTATTTAATTATTATTATATATATATATTTCTTTTTTTTTACAATAACTAGTTATGATAATTGTATATTGTGAGTCAAACATATTCTTCAAATTATGTCATACAGTATATCATACCTCAAAAAGCCACCCCCACTTTCCCTATTGGTTTCTTCCAAAATAAATTGGTTCAACAGCAGGTAAACAAGCAGCAGAGGTCGGAGGATGTAGATTACACAGCTGATAGCTTAACAGTGTTGTTGAATTGGTTAGTAGTAGTAAGTCCATGTCCCTTCATATAAACAGTTCATGTTCATGGGTGTGAATATACAGTATGTGCTCAGGGAAGTATTGGTATTATAATACGGTATGTCAGTGTATTGTGGAGTAATGAAGTTAATTACATAATTATGAGCTATTAATTACACTAACCTCATGTAATGCTAACCAACGACTAACCTAGACTAACTAGTTAAGCTAACCATGTAATCCTCATGTAATAAGGCTAACCTAATTGAGTGTACTGTTAGTGTTGTATAATATAGGTAAAGAAGAGCTGTGTGAATCTTAAGGCAGTGAGCTGACCATTTTAACCACCACTATCACAGCTTATAGTTAGCAAAACATTTAATTCCATGTGATATCTCCATGTCAAGATGCAGAGGAAAAGCTCGTTCTTTAAAAAACAACAGAAAGCCCCAGCCCTGTCCTCAGTCAGGAGGTTGATACTGCAAGAGGTATCTTAGGCGATATTGATAGTGATCTAGGCTACCTTTCCTTCATGGAAATGTATGTAGATAAAATGTGAAGATGTGGTCCCTTCATATGGTCATTTCAGACCAATCAAGGGATGATAATGATGATCAGGCAGTTAAAATAGCTGATCTGTGTGAAGCAGGTAAAGATAAGTGATTAGCCTAATGGTAACTTGATGATGATGTTGATGATAACAAAATTAAATAGTTTGATAAATAAAACACATTTTAACTATTAGCATTATGTAAGGAGGAATTTCACATGATACTATGAAGGTTTTTCTCTGACTTTCAGACTGAAAGAGAAGTTCTTAGTGAGATCCTTTAATCTGTGGCTTTATCTATGTTCTCTAAATTAATTTGCATTGTGGATATAGTCTTTACGTGAATCGATGCAAAGTTGCAAAGGAGAATAAGGTAGAGAGAGAGAGAGAGAGGCTGATTAAGAGAGAAGTGCCAGACAGCACAGGAAACCCCCCCCCCAAAAAATATGGTAACACCCTCCTGATTGTGCCCCTCCAGAATTTTGGCTTGCATGACATCCCTGTATGTCTTCCCCTCTGGCTGTCATTCTCAGCTCCAGCCCGCGTCAACAATTCAAGGTAAACACTTTGTTCCCTCACTGTCTTGCCCCAAACAGCCCATAATGCGTTAATCATGGGGGGGGGGCACACCTCATTGCACACACTGATACAGTCATTACGTGGCCACATTTCAATGCCACTCGTGTGTGTCACTACTTGAGTTTTGTAATCAAGGACCTCGCCTTAAGCCATGGAGTCCTGTTTATTTCCACAATAGAAAGGTCAGTGGCTCACCTGGCCCTTGCATTGAAGAAGGTCCTGGTTCCCCGTATCTGATCTGATAAAAAAACCTGCTCAGAAACCCATTGACTGTTTTTCCTCTTATGTATCATTAACCAAACACACGGTCACCCGGTCTGTGTGCCCCAAAACGTATTTTGCAATGCTAAGTTCAGTGTATGCTATGTTAGTTCAGCATATGCCCCCGCATGAA
>NC_140181.1:69716437-69726437 GCF_963971535.1 Notolepis coatsorum
ATGCAAACTAGGTTTTTTTTGATCCACTTTTTCTCCCATTTTTCCATATTTTTCTCCCATCCCAATTTTCGTATCATCCAATTCAACCCTCCCCTGTCACGAACGCTGTTTCTTGCCTCCCACAAGCCGGCTGCAATGTGGACTAAGTCATACATAGCACAAGTCCCCTCCGGTACTTGAGGTAACAGCAGTCGCATCTTTTCACCTGCGCAGCTCGATCTCTCAGTGTCGAGGAGTAACGCGTGGGAGGCTCACGCTGCCCCCGACACTTCCTGATTTTACTGCGCAGGCGCACCAACCGACTTGTAGGAGTCGCTTGTTCACAACGTTCGATCCCCACCCTTCAGTTTTCCCTCCCCGTAATACGGCCAATGTGTATTACTGCGGACGACCAGCCAAACTGAAAAACAATGTGGAGAGCTGGATTCGAACACGCGAATCCTAGCGTCTCCACACTGGAGGCGAGTGCCTTGCCCACTACGCCACCTAGCCGCCCCATGAATGCAAACTAGGTTATGGTGTGAAGAAAAACAAGAAAAACAAGACTGACAAAAATCCCCAAATCGATTTGTTCGGATCCACACCGCGTAAACAAAATGAATCCCAGGTCTGAGATCCGACCAAGAGGCCGTGTAAATGCGGTGATGTTTTTTCCCTCGCGGAAGCTCCACATCCACAATTACAATCAAGTAGGCAATTTCAACATCTGTCTTTCTCCAGGGAAACAGGCACACCACGCCGTGAGCCAAACAGGAGAAGAAACGAACTAGCTGTGTGGCAGTTGATGGGGGGAAAGTAAGAAAACAATCATTTATTGAGCAAACATTTTTGTGAGCTGGTTGAAACCAGAGTGGCGGCCTAATGACAATACCATACGATGAACCGCTGATGGAATGGTCACGCTCACGTGATTCGGGTTCGACGGTGTAGTTACTACTTAATTCACAAACAAGACAAAAAAAACGACTGCTGTAATACCGTGGCAGGAATGCAACACAGTAATCTCTCTCTTTTCAGGGTTTATGGCTACGTTACAAGAGCAATGAATCATATACCCTTACTTTAATCATAGCCTTACTGCAGAAACGGCAGTCCAGGAATAAACACATTATTTCTGTTTATATCTTAAAGGATAGGTTGTGACTACACACATTGCATATTTCACAAGTTCACCATGTTCTTTCTTTTCATAGCAACAGTGAGCTTTGAAGATGTGGAAGTATTTGTGTACAATGAATACATGTATATTGTTTCCAGGCAGCCAAGTAGCCGCATTAATCTTCCCATTGTCATCCCAAGAGTTTTGATGCACCGCGTGAGATACGGGTTGAAACACATACACACACACACACACACACACACACACACACACACACACACACACACACACACATGCGTGTGCACACACACCCACACACACACACACACACACACACATGCGTGTGCACTCACACACACACACACACAGACACACACACACGCGCGCACGCACACACACACACACACACAAGAGCAAGCCAAGGTGAGTGTGTACCCCCCCCCCCCCCCCCCCATGTCATCTCTCACCTTGCTGTCAGTGCATGGTAAGCCTCCTCGCGCGTGTCCTTCTCCCTATAGGTATGTCTCTCTCTGTCCCTAAGGGCAAACCAGGAGAAGTCTATTAACTATTAATTACTTTCTATTAACATCAAGGTGTATTAGATGCTAGGTTAGCTTGTGTCAACTCTGCCAACCCCGGAAAGGTTATTCTGACAGGACACTGTTAGAGCACATTGCTCTCTCACCTTGACTGTGTCCTAAAGCAAAAGGATGCATCACGCCTGTCTGTCGCAGTTCTATCAACATACATATACATACACACACACTTTAGATTTTTTGACTAAATGGTCAGCTGATATTTATTGATTCATATATTGAAAAATATACCAGGGATTTCATACATTTTAAGACAAACATTTGTAACAAATCAATTCATATTGTGAAGATATGCATCTGGGGTTGGATTATTTTTGTTTACAAAAGTATTTAGGTAGTTTAATAACTTCATAGAACTAGAAGGCTTGTACTACTAGAAGGCTTGTACTAGATCGATTCATTACTTACTTTCAAGCCAGCAACGTTTTTGAAAGAGGTGTAAAAGAATTTAAATATTGGATAGTGGATATTTCATATTGTAATAGAAAGGAGCAAAAAAAAACTATTTACACAGTAAATCATATCTACTTTGTCATAATCATCTGGCTTTAGCTGAAGTCTAAGGTATAGAGTTACAACTGTCCCCAAGCCATCAGTATAGCTTATATGCACTGCATAACCTCAGTTTCAGTCATACTCACTGACAGAGATGACAGACCGGGTGACCTATATCGGTCTGCTACTCAAACACAATTTGAATTACCTCACCGGCTATACAGATACATTCTTATTATATTATTATTATTATTATTATTATTATTTATTATTATTATTATTATTATTATTATTATTATTATTATATTATTATTATTAAAATTTAGAGAATGACACTTACTGGCTTTTGATCCTCTTCGCTGAAGTGACACAGAGGTGTCAGAAATCCCCCCACAAACAAAAAAACAAAACATACATCCTTGGTTCTACTCCGAGCCAAGCCTCTATTCTATTTGAGCATTGCAAACAGTTGATGTTCTCGTTGATCTAAAGATTAAATATGCAGAGCTGTGTGTCTGTCAAAAACTGGGAGCTCTGGTGTGTTGACTTTCATGCAAAATGTGAGAATGAAGTTCTGCCAGTTCTGTATTCTGAAGTTCTGTGTGTGTGTGTGTGTGTGTGTGTGTGTGTGTGTGTGTGTGTGTGCGTGCGTGTGCGTGTGCGTGTGCGTGTGTGTGTGTGTGTCCATGTGATGGTACAGGTATGTCCCTTGCACTTTAGTAGTTCACATGAGTTTGTCAGAGTAATCCATGCGTTGCGAGGCTCCCTCATGGCTGGTATATAGTCCCATTAAAGCGTCCTGTTTGTCTGCCTGCTGCTGCCTTCAGCGCTCACTGACAGGACTGAATTTGAGCTCGGTGGCTCTTACTCTGTCCCCTCCTTCCCCCTCTTTCTTCCCTCTCTTCCCCCTCCTCCTCCCCCTCCTCTTCCTAGCCAACTAGCCAACTGGCCTGTCTTTTCCCCCTCCCTCCTCCTCTTCCTCCTCCTCCTCCTTCTCCCCCTAGCCAACTAGCTTGTCTTCTGGGACATGAGGGTGGAGTCTGCGGACAGAGGAGGGGGGGGGGTATGGTATGGCTTTTACACATACCTATAAAGCGTGAGAGAGAGGAGACAGACAGCATGTGCGAGGTAATGATCATGGTAATGGGTGACAAAGTGTGTCTATGTGGGTGCGTGTACAGTATGTGTGTGAGAGAGAGATAGAGAGAGAGAGGGAGAGAGAGGGTGTATGTGTGTGTGTGTTCACTTCAGTGTGAGTGTGTCTCGTGTGTTCAGTGTGAGTGAGTTTGTCTGTGTTCAGTGTGATGTGTGTGTGTGTGTGTGTGTGGAGAGAGCGAGAGGAAGAGTGTGTGTGTGTGTGTGTGTTCAGTATGAGTGTGTGTGGCTACAGTACACTATAAGCCTGTATGAATGCCTTGCGTGTGCACATATTTTTTAAATTGTCCCTGTGTGTCTCTGTGTGTATAAGAGAGACTTACCCCGCCTTCAACAAACACAAACACACGTGTGCTCGTGTGTGTGTGGTGTGTGTGTGTGTGTGTGTGGTGTGTGTGTGTGTGTGTGTGTGTGTGTCACTGACACATGCCAGTCATGTTTTCATTCGGCTCTCCTCTGGCTGCCCGCCGCCCGCACGTCCGCCTCGACTCTTCTTTTGTTGCCGAACATGAAAAGTCTGTGATCTCCACTGGGTTTCCTGTTGTTCCCTGCTGCCCCGTCCATAGATCCAGGAATGTCTATTGGCTGACTCAGCTCGGTCAACAGCGGGTCACACCCTCCGGCGAACACACACACCTCTAGGGAGGAGACGGTCAGCACAAAAAGGTCCATCCCTCAGCTCCAGTGACTCCACGGCGCGACACGCAGGATCGCATGCACACACGTGTATGCTAAGCCTCAGCCATATCGTGTATACCCTTGGTCTGTTGATGATAGTGTTTGTGTATATGTACATGTATTATGAATGAGTGTACTTGATGTGTGTGTGTGTGTGTGTGTGTGTGTGTGTAGTAGGTGTGTGTGTAGGTGTGTGTGTGTGTGTGTGTGTGTGTGTGTGTGTGTGTGTGTGTGTGTGTGTGTGTGTGTGTGTGTGTGTGTGTGTGTCTTGACTATGACTGATTCATTATACTTGTGTAATAGACGGATGCATTCAAGCGTTATATTAAACTATGTCTCTGTTTTTATTTACTGTGTCTAAACTTAATGATAGATACAAATTGTGTATTCCACATCGCTGTAATTATTTCCTGTAATATGCTGCCTGGAGAATGTCACTGTTCAAACCGCTGGAGGGTTTTTAAGGCAATTCTCCTTCACATCCCCTTGAAAATTTTATATTGTATCTTTTGAATGTTTTATTTTTTTAATATATATGTGTATAAAGACACGGAAAAACAACAAACAAAACAAAACTCACACACAAGACACACGCAAGCACTCACTTATGCTCGTGTGTATGTGCTCAAATGCATATATATTCACACACGCACACACACTAAAAAATAAACACACGGTAGGAATTTGTTGAAATTGTACAAATCTAATAAGTTGGACAAATGAACTGCTGTTTTCTCAAAAGGAAAATAAAACTCATTAACAGGGGCAATGAATTACATCAATATTTGATTGCTATTACATTAATCCCGCTCAAACTGGCCCCCTACACACACACACACACACACACACACACACACACACACACACACACACACACACACACACACACACACACACACACACACACACACACACACACACACACACACACACACACACACACACACACACACACACACACACACACACACACACACACACACACACACACACAGGGGGCACCAGGCAATTAATCCATGGTCAACTGCATGTGTCCCATGATGTCAGAAAAACTGGCCGGTTCTCTCCGGCTGTCTTTCTCACTGCCAAGCTCACATCAGATGTCTGCCTCAATCAAGACACCCGGCGCTGCCACCGGCGAGGCAAGGCCCGAGTTCTCCACCAGAATTACCTTAATGTGATCATCCCGGCTCCCCTGGGCTCTGGCGACCATAGTCACATAGCAGCGGAGCAGCAGCATTCATTTCATCCACCATCCACTTCCCATTAAACTGCTGCGCGTGATCAGATGGAGAGAGAGAGAGAAAGAGAGAGAGAGAGAAATAGAGAAATAGAGAGAGAGAGACTGTGTACAGGCATTTTGACAGAGTGCCCTAAAAGATTGAGGGCCCATTCTGTGTGTCAAGGCAGGGGCTCAGAGAGAGAGAGAGAGGGAGGGAGAGAGAGAGAGATAAAGCTAAATAGAGCTAGAGGGATAGAAAGAGGGAGAAAGAGAGATAGAGAGAGAGCGAGAAAGACCTAGGAATTCAGAGAGAGAGAGAGAGCTAGAGGGATAGAGAGTGATAAAGAGGGATGGAGAGAGAGACGAAGAGAGAGCTAGAGGGATAGAGAGAGTGAGAGGGAGTTAGAGGGATAGAGAGAGAGGAAGAGGGATTAGAGAGAGATGGAGAGGGATAGAGAGAGAGGAAGAGGGATAGAGAGAGATGGAGAGAGAGGAAGAGGGATAGAGACAGAGAGAACGCGAGAGAAATGGGGTTTAGAGCTGAAATAAAGGAAAGACATTAGTAAAGGAATTAAAACAATGCAGCCCAGCCCTTCTGTGGTTGACAGAGGGACAGCTAATGTAATTGCTCAGTTTAGTTGTGGGTCGTGAAAGCTGCAAAAACAAAACCTCTTCAAAGCAACACCCTGCATGACCTGTTTAATTAGGCAAAAACGAAAACACCCTCATTGCTTTTCTGCATCAGCAGCCACAGCATGTCTTGACCACAGAATAAAATCCCATGTGGAGGCCCTCAAGCATCCTGATCTATCAAAAGCTTCTCCTCAGAGATTTCTGGCTGGACATTCTCCCACATGCTGGGGCTTATTTCCAGCCACTAGTGTCATGTCCAGAAATAAAAGTGACAGCTGTTTTCCTTTGAGAGGGAGTCCTTTTTTTTCCAAAAGACCTTTCAACGGTTCTTCTCAGGGGATCCTGCTCGTCCTCGCAATGGTGTTGACAGTCAGCCGACTCTTGCATAATGGTCAAATGAATCAATCAACAATCGTGTGGTTGATCACAGAGCAAGAGAGAGAGAGAGAGAGAGAGAGAGAGAGAGAGAGAGAGAGAGAGAGAGAGAGAGAGAGATAGAGAGAGAGAGAGAGAGAGAACGGGGGATAGAACACACTGAACTGGCACCCGAGAGGCAGTCAGAACATCAAGTGTACTTCACCATCCAAAAGGTTTGGCAACCTTTTCTCCTCCTCGTGCTGGTAGGAGTTGTGGAATAATAAGACGATGCCTCCTCATAAAGGCATCCTCCTCCCCTCCTCCATGTCTTTGTCCCCCCCCCCCCCCCCCCCGCCTCTGTATTCTGTATATAACCTACCCCTGAGCCAGCGATCGTGGCCTTTTCCTCATTGACGAAGCTGGTCGGTGTCCAGAAAGGGTCTTCAGCCATATTCTCTACTTGTTGTAACTATTGATCTTCTCTGGTTAATTAAATTGATATGAACCAGATCCATCTGACTGAGTAAGTTATTCATACTAATGATATCTACTACAGAGTCCACAAACAATTCAACCTCTGCTGCTTTACTATCTGTGGGGCCGTAGGGTTCAAGCGTGCGGTTCGTCTTATTGACGGGCATAAGTAGGCCACGGACTTCAAGCTGGGAGATGTATGGCAGACTAAACACCTGGTCTCACTCTCCCTGTGTTCTCCTTCCACATACTGTCCATTTCAAAAGATGTACTGTCCACGAGAGAATCCGCTTGTGAAATTTTCAAAGCAAATGTTCAGCCCGCAGCTCTGCCGTTCATGTTCTGCATATGGTCACAGTATGATATCCGTAGCCACTATTCATATGGGATACACAGCTATTCTCCTACTGTGCTTTGTCATGCTAATAGACGCAGAGCACATAAATGGATACTGGGCTTTTCTCTGGATAAATGGACGCTGCTTGAGGGGGAGAGGATCTGGAGAGAGGATCTGGAGAGAGTTTCAGACGGCAGGGGTTTGGACCACACCATGAACCAGAGCCATGCTGACTGGGGCAGATAAACTGAGCAACACCAGGCTCTGATGTAGGACAGTGACCAAAGGCTTTGTCCCTCTGGAGGAAATTTGAGTTACACATTGTTAGACAGGGTGGGGTGGGGAGGGGCACGGGGGTAAGAGAATGAGAACGATGCATGTGTTCGTGGTATGAGTTGTATACACACTCCATTTTGCAGTGTGCGAGGGCACACGTGCACCGCATGGGAGTCCTGAGAACTAGCTCGGTCCAGATTAGTTTTTCCTGGCAGTGTCTCTCCCCACTGGCCAGAATCCCCTCCACACTTCCTCCTCCTTATCTCCGTCGTCATCTATATCCCCCCCCCCCCCAACCCATACCGACTCTCCCTCCCACTTGGGTTATCGTTGTGTTTTCTGCTCTGTCTGCACTAGTCCCTCTCCTGCCAGATAACAGCGATGGATTTATGTGTGTGTGTGTGTGTGTGTGCACAGCAAACATACAAAAGGCTCAGATAATGAGAGAGCTTAAACAACAAAGCAAGAGTATCGACAGAGCTAACGACGAGAAGAGGAGAGAATGGAAACAGGGGGGTAAAGACGAGAGAACGAAGTAAATAAATAAAATAGTCTGTGAAAGAAAGGCCTGAGAGACTGCAGAGGGATCGGCGCTTTTTAACCCTTTCACTACCACACCACCAAATGGTTAACCCTTTCACTGCGACAATACAGAAGGTTAACCCTTTCACTGCCACACAACAAAGGGTTGACCCTTTCACTACCACACTACAGAAGGTTGACCCTTTCACTACCACACCACAGAAGGTTAACCCTTTCACTACCACACTACAGACCGTCTAAGAGAGACCGTCTGTAGTGTGGTAGTGAAAGGGTTAATGTTGCTTCACAGTGTATCCGTCGCCCCCAAAGATTTGCTTCATCGGAAGCCATCCTCCGCGGACACGTGGCGTTTCGGAACCATCAATCGTGGGGAGGCCGCCTGCGAGCGAAAACAAACTTTGAGACCCTCCGGCCGCCACGTGGTACTTTCCTTTCTTCATCCCTGCCCTATCCTGCATCCCTCACCACCGCTAACAAAGAGGTGGGGGAGGGAGAAGAGGAAAAACCAGAGGGCCTGTAATTCAACCATGAAAAGATGGATGAGAGACACTGGGTGCAGAAAATGGCAGATATCTGCATTCTGGGGGGGGGGGGGAAGAAAAACACAGGCTACATGTGGAGGGAGAGAATTAGAGGGGGATTTGTGGAATGGGGGAGAGAAGGGGAGGGAGGGAATGGAGGAGAGAAGGGGAGAGAGAGAAAGAGAACAATCTGTGAGTGTTTAGTAAGAAGAAAAGAGAGGAAAGGTTACACGGGTGACATCACTGTGGAACAAAGTAGTAGGTGCTTCAGGAACATTATGTGTTTAATTTGAAAGTCGTCATCACCGTCGCCCCGGAGAAAACGACCCCAGTGCAAAGCATAATGTGAAGTTTGCGGGAGGCGATGCCATAACGCGTGCGTGCGAGTGTGCGCATACAGTGTGGTACTTTGATGCACGGTGCAGCGCATGTTTCCATGCAAATGGAAGTGTGTTTAGAGAAGGGTGAGTCTGTTGAGAGAGTATGCAGATGGATATGCAGATGTCGTGCTGCTGCTGTGAATAGGACTCTGTGACATTTGGGGTCCTCCGGGCTAAACTGGGAGTCCAAGTGCCAGTTGCCCTGACTACTTTATTTCCAATAACCAATATGAGCCAACACCACCTGGGCCCTCAATCTGCTTTGTGTGTGTGTTCTTGTATTTCTACCCTTATGAGGCCCAAATGTCCCCAGAAAGATAGAAAGATGAGCAGGCCGGTCCTCACTTTAAAGTAGGCCATTTTAGGGTCAATGTTGGAATTTGGGCTATGATAAGGTTAGGGGTTAGGTTTGGGGTTCAGGGTTAAGGTTGGTTGGATGGTCATAAAATAATCTGTGTGCGTGTGTGTATGTGCACACGTGCGTGTGTGGGAATGTATGTTTGTGTGTATGTCAGTGAGCATGAGTGTAGCCAGGGGTGACCATGACCAGGGGTTAGCCTATAGACCAAGTTTTGATGACCGAGGGCCAATTTAGGGACCCAACATTGGAGTGAGGGCAACCCAAGACAAAACGGATGGCATAGTCTCACGAGTCGGTATCTCATGACAGATCTTGTCATGCAACCAGTAGCCTAACAAGCTTTCAGCAAGCTGTCATAACTAACTTGACAGCTGAGCCCAGGAGGCAAAGTTTTACTCTTCTTAAAAGCAAAGTACTGTGTGATGTTGCAGGTTGGTTTAAGACTGTATTGGAAGCGGACCAAATATAACAGCATTTACACCGTACAGCAGAAAACGTGTCCGAGGGCTGCCACTTTGAGAACGCCTGCTGTAGACCATGTCAGTCTAAACAGCTCGGACCCCCACGTCGCAGTGATTGCTCATATCAAATGACAGGAAATCAAATGCAGTCCTTACTAGAATGTTTACTTGTTTTTGTTGTCGAGTGGAAAATCGTCTGGAGCTTTTTCCATGGATTTGCATTGCTAGGGAACAGCTTGGGCCCAAGGTTATTCTTGGTCAGCTATTCATATTAGCAAACACTGCGACAGGAAGTACACTTGGGGCCATTTCGAATGTTTATGTTGTCAAGTTTTGAAAAGGTCTATATGCACAGGTGTGGTGTCAGCCGTGCATGTCTGCGCGTGTCCACATACAGATACAGGTACATGTG